>NW_027264827.1:0-26363 GCF_036320965.1 Panulirus ornatus
CACTTCAACTGACTATGATATGTTAAGGATAAAGGCAACACAAACCACATACATCGATTGTAAGGATGGAATCAGGGATGAAACATCTATAACTAGAAAGGTGAAAGATACAAAGATGTTGAAATACCTTTACCCGGGATCAGTAGCACCTGTGGCAATGGACACACCTTTGTAATGCTTGATCACTTACAACTGATCAACTTTAATACGAAAGTCTTGGGTATTGTCCCTCAGGAAAACTTTTTATGAATATTTATAAAACACATACATATGTTAGATATACACTATCTCTAGAATATATCTTTACCTGGGACGTGTAACACTTGTGTGGATAGACACAGCTTTGTAATGCATGATCCATTACACGAAATGAACTTCACTAACGAAGAGTTATACAACGCGTCGTTGGAGAACATTAATCAAATACCTATACAGAATTTTAATGTAAGATAAGAGGCATTTCATGATGGTAAACATAAAAGATGATGATGAAAGAAAAGGGAGGTAGAGGTAAATATTTTGTTAAAAGATGAAATACTCCTGCCTTAAACTAGCTCCTGCATTTTCACTTAGATACCCACATGATAATGCATTCTGTTCTTTATAATCATAAATGTTTATTTTTTGATACGTTTTATCATTTCTTATATAACCAAACCATTTCAAAACACCCTCTTCTGCTCTCTCAACCACGCTCTTTTTATTTCCACACATTCACCCTTACATTGCTTACTCGATCAAACCACCTCACACCACATATTGTCCTCAAACATCTCATTTCCAGCACATCCACCCTCCTGCGCACAGATCTATCCATACCCCACGCCTCGCAACAATACAACATTGTTGGAACCACTATTCCTTCAAACATACCCATTTTTGCTTTCCGAGATAATGTTCTCGACTTCCAAACATTCTTCAAGGCTCTCGGAATTTTCGCCCCCTCCCCCACCCTATGATTCACTTCCGCTTCCATGGTTCCATCCGCTGCCAGATCCACTCCCAGATATCTAAAACACTTTAATTCCTCCAGTTTTTCTCCATTCAAACTTACCTCCCAATTGACTGGACCCTCAACCCTACTGTGTTTAATAACCTTCCTCTTATTCACATTTATTCTTAACTTTCTTCTTTCACACACTTTGCCAAACTCAGTCACCAGCTTCTGCAGTTTCTCACATGAATCAGCCACCAGCGCTGTATCATCAGCGAACAACAACTGACTCACTTCCCAAGCTCTCTCATCTACAACAGACTGCATACTTGCCCCTCTTTCCAAAACTCTTGCATTCACCTTCCTAACAACCCCATCCATAAACAAATTAAACAACCATGGAGACATCACACACCCTTGCCGCAAACCTACATCCACTGAGAACCAATCACTTTCCTCTCTTCCTACACGTACACATGCCTTACATCCTCGATAAAAACTTTTCACTGCTTCTAACAACTTGCCTCCCACACCATATATTGTTAAAACCTTCCACAGAGCATCTCTATCAACTCTATCATATGCCTTCTCCAGATCCATAAATGCTACATACAAATCATTTGTTTTTCTAAGTATTTCTCACATACATTCTTCAAAGCAAACACCTGATCCACACATCCTTTACCACTTCTGAAACCACACTGCTCTTCCCAGATCTGATGCTCTGTACACGCCTTCACCCTCTCAATTAATACCCTTCCATATAATTTACCAGGAATACTCAACAAACATATACCTCTGTAATTTGAGCACTCACTCTTATTCCCTTTGCCTTTGTACAATGGCACTATGCAAGTATTCCGCCAATCCTCAGGCACCTAACCATGAATCATACATACATTAAATAACCTTACCAACAGGTCAACAATACAGTCACCCCCTTTTTTAATAAATTCTACTGCAATACCATCCAAACCTGCTGCTTTGCCGGCTTTCATCTTACGTAAAGCTTTTACTACCTATTCTCTATTTACCAAATCATTTTCCCTAACCCTCTCACTTTGTACACCACCTCGACCAAAACACCCTATATCTGCCACTCTATCATCAAACACATTCAACAAATCTTCAAAATACACACTCCATCTCCTTCTCACATCACCACTACTTGTTATCACCTCCCCATTAGCCCCCTTCACTGAAGTTCCCATTTGCTCCCTTGTCTTACGCACTTTATTTACCTCCTTGCAAAACATCTTTTTATTCTCCCTGAAATTTAATGATACTCTCTCACCCCAACTCTCATTTGCCCTCTTTTTCACCTCTTGAACCTTTCTCTTGACCTCCTGCCTCTTTCTTTTATACCTCTCCCACTCATTTGCATTTTTTCCCTTCAAAAAATCGTTCAAATGCCTCTCTCTTCTCTTTCACTAATAATCTTACTTCTTCATCCCACCACTCACTACCTTTTCTAATCAACCCACCTCCCACGCTTCTCATGCCACAAGCATCTTTTGCGCAAGCCATCACTGCTTCCCTAAATACATCCCATTCCTCCCCCGCTCCCCTTACCTCCTTTGTTCTCACCTTTTTCCATTCTGTTCTCAGTCTCTCCTGGTACCTCCTCACATAAGTCTCCTTCTCAAGCTCACTTACTCTCACCACTCTCTTCACCCCAACATTCTCTCTTCTTTTCTGAAAACCCCACAAATCATCACCTTCGCCTCCACAAGATAATGATCAGACATCCCTCCAGTTGCACCTCTCAGCACATTAACATCCAAAATTCTCTCTTTCGTGCGTCTATCATTTATCACGTAATTTCAATAACGCTCTCTGGCCATCTCTCCTACTTACATACGTATACTTATGTATATCTCGCTTTTTAAACCAGGTATTCCCAATCACCAGTCCTTTTTCAGCACATAAATCTACAAGCTCTTCACCATATCCATTTACAACACTGAACACTCCATGTATACCAATTATTCCCTCAACTGCCACATTAGTCACCTTTGCATTCAAATCACCCATCACTATAACCCGGTCTTGTGCATCAAAACCACTAACACACTCATTCAGCTGCTCCCAAAACACTTGCCTCTCATGATCTTTCTTCTCATGCCCAGGTGCATATGCACCAATAATCACCCATCTCTCTCCATCAACTTTCAGTTTTACCCATATCAATCTAGAATTTACTTTCTTACACTCTATCACATACTCCCACAACTCCTGATTCAGGAGTAGTGCTACTCCTTCCCTTGCTCTTGTCCTCTCACTAACCCCTGACTTTACTCCCAGGACATTGCCAAACTACTCTTCCCCTTTACCCTTTAGCTTCGTTTCACTCAGAGCCAGAACATCCAGGTTCCTTTCCTCAAACATACTACCTGTCTCTCCTTTTTTCTCATCTTGGTTACATCCACACACATTTAGACACCCCAATCTGAGCCTTCGAGCCTTCTTCTGATTCCCCTTTTAGAAAGTTAAAATACAAGGAGGGGAGGGTTTCTAGCCCCGCGCTCCCGTCCCCTTTAGTCGCCTTCTACGACACGTGAGGAATGCGTGGGAAGTATTCTTTCTCCCCTATCACCAGGGATACATATATATATATATATATATATATATATATATATATATATATATATATATATATATATATATATATATATATATATATATATATATATATATTTATCTATTTATTTATTTATTAATTTTGCTTTGTCGCTGTCTCCCGCGTTTGCGAGGTAGCGCAAGGAAACAGACTAAAAAAATGGCCCAACCCACCCCCATACACATGTATATACATACACGTCCACACGTGTATGTATATATATGTACATGTATATATGTATATATATCTTTCTTTCTTTTCTTTCTTTCATACTATTCGCCATTTCCCGTTAGCGAGGTAGGGTTAAGAACAGCGGACTGGGTCTTTGAGGGAATATCCTCACCTGGCCCTCTTCTCTGTTCCTTCTTTTGGAAATTAAAAACAAAAAACGAGAGGTGAGGATTTCCAGCCACCCGCTCCCTCCCCTTTTAGTCGCCTTCTACGACACGCAGGGAATACGTGGAAAGAATTCTTTCTCCCCTATCCCTAGGGATAAGTAATCATCTATTCACCCATATATCCATAGCACCTTATATAACACATTTCTGCACAAGTAATTAAATATTAAGTAATCAATCCATCATATAACCTCTTTGTCGTATACCCTCCCTATTATCTATAATAAAATAATAAAATCCTAAATACCTGTAAATAAAAGGGAACACTTGAGCTTTCACCTTAACTTTCTATTGCTCTGATAATTTTCGTCCCACAAAGGGGCCCCTGAAACCAAAATATGCCTATCTACATAAGAAAAATGTACAACATTCTTTTTTTTTTTTACAAAATCCAGGATCATTACTTTTTTCCATTACTTTGTAATTAGCTTCAAAATACTTCCTCCCAGTAAAGACAAACTGTAAATGACCAACAGCTTATATGCTGCCAAGAGGCACAAAAAATATTTTGCTCAGGGATAAAATACTATCACTTTAAACTCATTTCCTAAATTCCACTGATCAAACCAAAGGAAGAGCTGCTTGAGGATAAAAAAACACTTCGCTTAGGGATAAAACACGATCACTTTAAACTTATTTCCAAACTTTCATTGATTAAACCAAAGCAAGAGACTGCTTGAAGATGGTAAACACATTGTGGACAGTAGTTTGATTTACCATTTTTTGGTGGTCTAACTGTCTTGTTTGGGCCTGGTTGAAAAGCATGTCTTTGAAGCTTTAGCGAGTTAAGCATAAAGCTGAAGTATAGTTCACAGACATATATTTCTTAAAAGGAGTACAGCTTAGATATTCCCATCTAATTCTGTGTCGGCTTTCAAAAATGTATCAGAGAAAAGGTATGTGTTGCTTTGTAAACAATTCAGAACATACATCACCTATGTACATGACCACAACTGCAACTTGGCACAGATATATTCTCACTCACACAGATGCATAGAGTATGATGGTTGTCTCAACCTCTTCCCCACTCCTCCCCCAGAATCTCTTCTCTCCAAGGAGGTGGTGGGAGGTGGGTTGGGGGGTGGCTGGAGGATAGAAACATCAGTGCAGGTCATGCCTCATGGGAGGGCCAGGTTTCCGCAGAAGGGTGGACGAGGAGTGGGTGTGCTTGAGAGAATCATTATGAGTTTTATATTCCATAACTGTATTGGGATGAAAGGTTAAGAACTCGCTTCAAAGTGTCACGGATTCGTCCTGTTGTTACTGTGTCCTGTGCACTTCGATTCCAAATAGAGATAATGTTCTCCTGAAATCTCACTGATATGACAGCACCACAGATCTCATCTCCAACCATGAACTGTTCACCTAGCATTACCAATATCATGTTCTCTCAACACCGTGAAGCCAGTCCTTGGCGTAAACGAACAATCCATTTCCCCCCATTCTTATTCCCAACATCTTCTCACATGGGCTTTATTCCATCTTTAAAAATATGTATATCCGAGTGTGAAGTTAGGTCAACAGGAAGGACTAAACGACTATCGTAACCCCAAAACTGTTCCACTGATGCAAATCTTCCAAGTAACCTGAGGTTCTGGTCATAATTTTGTGTTGTAGTCTGCTTTCCTGGTGCTCGACGACTGAACCATATACAATAAGTATACTGCACTCTATGCTCCCCACACTTAACTTCAACTGATGGCAATGGTTTTTCTGTCTCCTTTGAGTCGCGATTTCCACCCTCTTCTTCACCCGAGTCATCATTAGATTTACGAGCATCGTATTTGTTCACCATGGTGGACATGATATAAGAGTTGTCAACTACACAGTACGCTGTCTCCCGCGTTAGCGAGGTGGCGCAAAGAAACAGACGAAAGAAATGGCCCAAACCCACCCACATACACATGTATATACATACGCGTCCACACACGCACATATACATGCCTACACATCTCAACGTATACATATATATACACAAACAGACATATACATATATACACATGTACATAATTCATACTGTCTGCCCTTATTCATTCCTGTCGCCACCTCGCCACATATGAATATGACAACCCCCTCCCCCCGCATGTGTGCGAAGTAGCACTAGGAAAAGACAACAAAGGCCACATTCGTTAACACTCAGTCTTTAGCTGTCAGATATAATGCAAGGAAACCACAGCTCCCTTTCCACATCCAGGCCCCACAGAACTTTCCATGGTTTACCCCAGACGCTTCACAAACCCTGGTTCAATCCATTGACTGTAAGTCGACCCCGGTATACCATATCGTTCCAATTCACTCAATTCCTTGTACACCTTTCACCCTCCTGTATGTTCAGGCCCCGATCACTCAAAATCTTTTCACTCCGTCTTTCCACCTCCAATTTGGTCTCCCACTTCTAGTCGTTCCCTCCACCTCTGACACATATATCCTCTTTGCCAATCTTTCCTCACTCATTCTCTCCACGTGACCAAACCATTTCAAAACACCCTCTACTGCTCTCTCAACTACACTCTTTTTACTACCAAACATCTCTCTTACCCTT
The DNA here is from genome assembly GCF_036320965.1 of Panulirus ornatus. Classification (NCBI taxonomy): domain Eukaryota; kingdom Metazoa; phylum Arthropoda; class Malacostraca; order Decapoda; family Palinuridae; genus Panulirus; species Panulirus ornatus. Next base: position 6,495 of record NW_027264827.1, read on the forward strand.
TCATTACTTACTCGATCAAACCACCTAACACACATAATGTCCTGAAACATCTCATTTCCAACAAATCCACCCTCTTCCGCACAACTCTATCTATAGCCCACGCCTCGCAACCATATAGCATTGTTGGAACCACTATTCCTTCAAACATACCCATTTTTGCTTTCCGAAATAACGTTCTCACCTTCCACACATTTTTAATGCCCCCAGAACTTTAGCCCCCTCCCCCACCCTATGACTCACATCCGCTTCCAAGGTTCCATCCGCTGCCGAATCAACTCCCAGATATCTAAAACACTTCACTTCCTCCAGTTTTCTCCATTTAAATGTACCTCCCAACTGACTTGTCCCTCAACCCTACTGTACATAATATCCTTGCTCTTATTCACATTCACTCCCAGCTTTCTTCTTTCACACATTTTACCAAACTCATTCACCAGCTTCTGCAGTTTCTCACCCGAATCAGCCACCAGCGCTGTATCATCAGCGAACAACAACTAACTCACTTCCCAAGCTCTCTCATCCACAACAGACTTCATACTTGTCCCTCTCTCCAAAACTCCTGCATTCACCTCCCTAACAACCTCATCCATAAACAAATTAAACGACCATGGAGACATCACACACCCCTGCCGCAAACCTACATTCACTGACAACCAATCACTTTCCTCTCTTCCTACTCGTAGGCATGCCTTACATCCTCGATGAAAACTTTTCACTACCTCTAACAACTTGCCTCCCACACCATATATTCTTAATACCTTCCACACCCCATCACTATCAACTCTGTCATATACCTTCTCCTGATCCATAAATGCCACATACAAATCCATTTGCTTTTCTAAGTATTTCTCACATACATTTTTCAAAGCAAACACCTGATCCACACATCCTCTACCACTTCTGAAACCAAACTTCACTTCCCCAATCTGATGCTCTGTACATGCCTTCACCCTCTCAGTCAATACCCTCCCATATAATCTCCAGGAATACTCAACAAACTTATACCTCTGTAATTTGAGCACTCACTCTTATCCCCTTTGCCTTTGTACAATAGCACTATGCACGCATTCCGCCAATCCTCAGGCACCTCACCATGAGTCATTAAATAACCTTACCAACCAGTCAGGCAGGACAGGAGAGAGAAGCTTGGTACAAGAGTCAGGCAGGAGAGGAGATAGAGGCTTGGAACATGAGTCAAGCAGGACAAGAGAGAGAGTTTTGGGACGGGATTCAGGGTGAATAGGAGAGAAAGACTTAGGACGAGAGTCAGGCAGGACAGGAGAGACTTGACACGAGAGTCAGGCTTGATAGAGGAGGGAGGCTTGGGAGGAGAGTTAGGTAGGACAGGAGAGAGAGGCTTGGGACGAGAGTCAGGCTGGACAGGAGAGAGAGGCTTGGGACGAGTGTCAGGCTGGACAGGAGAGAGAGGCTTGGGACGAGAGTCAGGCTGGACAGGAGAGAGAGGCTTGGGACGAGAGTCAGGCAGGACAGGAGAGAGAGGTTTGGGACGAGAGTCAGGCTGGACAGCAGAGAGAGGCTTGGGACGAGAGTCAGGCCTCTGTTATGGCTTCAGCTTCTGTTGAATTCTTTATAAAATTAAGAACACGACATATGTAGACAGAATTGGCCAAACTCACCTCAATCTGCTACCGTCCACCAGACTGGCCCAGGAAATACGTATAAATGAGATTGTATCATCCCAAACTCGTTTTAATGGTTAATGATAATCCCGGGTTATATATATGATTCGACTATTATTAACATAAGTGTAAACATGACAGATGATATTCAGTGTACAAAATAACTGCTCTGGTTCTGTGTCGTGGCTTCACCAACTACCGAGTTCGCCCTAACATAAGCAATATATATTTTGACGTCCCTTTATCCCAATATCATTTCTTACGTTTATTTCCAGCAAAAATGTTTTGTATCTAATATTGAAATTTGGTGTAAGTATTTGTTGATTGTTCATCAGCAAGACGTTGTATCTTTGTTATTAAAGTTCATTTCATACAATAGATCATGTTTTACATAACTGTGTCTCTCCATACAGGTGGTACACTTCTCGGATAAAGATATATTTTTAAGAAATACGTTCTATCTAACATAGATATTATGTCTTCTATAAATATCTTTAAAAGTTCTCGTGTGGGACGATGCTTTAGAGTTTTGTATTAAAGTTGATCACTTGTAACTGATCAAGTATTACAAAGTTGTGTTCCTTCTTTTCTTCAACAGTATTGTCCACATTATCTGCCAAGTAGAGTGGTTGAGAGCAGTATTGTCCACATTATCTGCCAAGTAGAGTGGTTGAGAGCAGTATTGTCCACATTATCTGCCAAGTAGAGTGGTTGAGAGCAGTATTGGAGAGACGTAGTGTCACAGTTGGTTTGATCAAGTCCAGGACTTGGCGCCTCCATAATGACAACTTGTTGGTTATTTCCTTGTAATTATCTGTATGTCTTGTAACGTTGACCACCACACTAATGTGTCACTTACTGATGTCTTCATAAACAGCCTGGGAAGGACCCAGTCATCTGCTGAGGTTGGAATTCCTTTGTATTTCCACAGGAGGCGATACTGATCCTAAGTCAAGGTATTTCACAATCTAGGATCCCTTATGCCTTCTAGTTACTTATGTTTGGTATCTGATTCCATCCCAACACTCGATATTTATGGTGTGTAATTCTGTTTATCCTGATCACATCAATATAATCAATGGAAATGCAGAGCATTTTTCAACATAGTTACTCCACTCTGTCACATAATTGTAAGGTTGCGTCGTCGACAGGAATGAATACAGGTCTTCTTCGTGGATGGTAGTCAATGAAGATCAGGCGGCCTTTGTAGATTTATTGCAACAAAACGTGTACGTCCATCTGTAGTACTCTGGGCTATAGTCTTATGACACACTACGACACACTCTAGTGAACAGTGTAACGATGCTAGCCAGTGTGTCCCCTCAGGTCACACTGGCAGGGGTTATATGGGAGTCCGTCAACACCCATTCAACAACGTGTTCAAATAACAGGTCAGCTCCTACGTGTTCGAATAACAGATCAGCTCTTACGTGTTCAAACATCCTGATTAACGGTAGCCCGTGGGAACAGTGGGCCCGTGGGAACATGCATCTAACTCTGTGTAACTCACAGTAAAATGACAATAACAAATAGTTAATGAAAAATTAATGGTAGTGTGCGTGAGTCTTACATTTTGCTCGGCCACAACCTGGCTCAAGCTCCTGCGAGCCATGATAAGTTATGGTTATTTATGAAATAATACTGAGTACAGAAATAAGTAAATTATAGTTATTAACAAGAGTCTATATCAACTAGTGTTCTTGATAACATAGATAACACACTCTACAATTGTTAGAGGATTAAGAAGATACATAGATATATATATGTTATAAACAAAATCAGTATGCAAAAAAATATTCCAGCAACTCATTCAATACATATCATTCTGGAGTTAGATTCCTCCTTAAATAAGGAAGTGCTGATGCGACTACCTTCTGAACATCCAATGTGGCTGTAGGGAATTCTATATTAGACACCCTATGTCGTAGACGACAATATAAGATGAATACTATGAATAATAATATGAGTGCAATAGACAACGAAATAATTGAAAATCCAGAAATATGAGAAGTGTACTTAAAAGGTACAAAAGCCAAAACATCTATTGCAGAATCTAAATCTTCTTGAACCATAGATGGAAGGTGTTGGATATTTACTTCATTAATGATGGATAAGTTGATGTTTTGGGGGATTCGTTCTATACTCGGGATAGCTCTATCAATCTGGCCCAAAATATGGTCATGAATGCCGAACAATTTGAAACTTGAACTGCTAACAGTACATTGTTGTCCTAACTGAATGTGTCCCAGAAACAAATAAGATTTGGGATGATTAGGTGGGCAATGAATGAGAACATTTTGTGGTTCTGGAAAAAACAGGACGTGATATTTGTCCATACTTTCAATCCAAGGTTCAGTAACAGTAATTTCCTTAAAGGAACAGGAATGAAGAACATTTTGTTGATGCCCTAAAAGTAGTTGGTACTCACATGAGTTTGTTTGTAAATCATGAAAAACCAAGGTATTGGGGGGGGGGGCAAATCAAGTTGTCAAGCAATGGTTTATGGCACAATGCTAAATCATGCAAGGAGAGATGTGCAATCAACGAGGAATTAATATTATATAAGAGAAAGTTCATGTTATCAGCAAGGATGATAGTCTTTTGCAACTCTTTTGTATAATTAAAAGGGAATGGTATTACGTTCACAAGGCTGTAAGTATTGGAGTCAGTGAATGGTATGTGGATAATGACCGCTTCGAGGATCACGTCAACCGTTAGTAAGGAGTAATAACTGGTCACGTGATGCAGAGGGAGAGCTGGGGTGTAACCGAATTTCGTCATCGCTTGTTTAATGATACGTGTGAGTTCCGAGAAGGGAAAAAATGATGGTGTGACAACTTGGTTTACCAGGTTATTAACATCTTCCAATAAGTCAGTGAAATAATGTGCATAATAAGTGATTTGGGCATATAAACTATCAACATATGTGGAAATAGTCACTATAGCATATATGGGATTAAGAGACTTTGACAATAGTGCTACATGTTTTGTCAAATCATTAACAGTTAACATTATGTCATTCAAATATCTAGAATGTTGTTTTAAGACCTTAGCTTTAGCCTTAATATACCTGTTGTTAAGAAGTTGTTGAAATTGTAAAGATGCAATCTGATTCCTAACTGAATTAAGTTCTTCCTGAGTAGCAATACCAAACAAATATGATTGGAGGGACCCTACAAAATTAAGCAGACCTCTCTTGCTTCTCCTCTGCTTTTCTGTGTTCATCCTGTCATTAGTATTTACTGGAGATTCAATGTTTTGTATTATGTCATACAGAATCACACAGGTACTATTCAATTTCCAGGTCCACTGGTTTAACAAAGTTGGAGGAGGAGCAACACTAGAGTTTCTGATGGACGCACTGTTGTAAAACTTGAGTAAGGTAGACCGTAAGCGAGGTACGGCCTCCATTAGTTTTACTAAATTAATCATAAGTGTAGGGTAGACCATCCAGGCCCAACTTAACTGTGTCCCTCACGAGGCGGACCTGGCGGGGAGTCGTGAGAAGGGCGCCTGGTACTGCCATGGTGTCATATACAGGAAGACACCATAAGGACATGAGAAGGAAGAACCTGGAAAATGATAAACTTAGCAGCTTCTTAAAGGTGAGGTCTTAATGAATACTGATGTGTGTGTGGTGGTGTTGTGAGGGTGGTCGGTTGTGGTGTGGGGACAGTCTGAACAGTGGTAGAAGTTGGTTGGGTGACATTGTTTGGGGTTTGAGGAGTGTTGTCTGTTGTGGTACCGGGATGATCATGTTCACAATACTGTAAAACTCTCAAGTGGTCCTCATGTTCTTCACGAATGTCACCTGTATTTAGATGTCGAACCCTGAACTTATGTCCCTTTAATGAGCTAAGACCAGAAAATTTTGGGTCAAGTTTAGGAACTTCACTTCTAGTGTTAAATTCCTGCACCATTACCAAGAGTCCGGGAGCCACGTACCTTTGATGGTTTCGCGGATTTATCAGCCTGGTTCGTGAAGGTTGTAGTGGCTTCACCTAGATTTTCCTTGATCCTTTGATGAATCAATTGAGTCGTGCGATATTTTTCCGCTACAACTGATCTCTGGACTGCTGGACATGAATGAGGGGACGCTATTATGTCATACGGCAACACTTTATCAAAACCGTGTAAGGCATGGAAGGGTGTGTCTCCAATTGACTTATGTTATCCAGAGTTTAATGAACATCGGACATCAGACAGGTATTCATCCCATTCATCATGATCAAAATTAATGTTGGTGGGAAGACGCTGGAGGATCTTACGGTTCAACCTTTCTGCCAGGCCATTCGAGGCTAAGTGATGAGCCATTATATTACATTTACTTATGTTATACAATTTACAGAGTTCTTCTAATAATAAGTTATCAAATTCCCCTCCAATATCTGTGACTAAAATCTTCGGCGCATTATATCTGTCCAAGATATGTTTTTTGAACGCCATAGCGACAGTGGCTACGTCTTTATTTTGAACTGGAACTAATTCACAATATTTCGTGAAGGCATCAGTAATTACTAAAATGTATCTGTAGCCTGCCATGGACCTAGGAAAACCTCCTAATATGTCCATATGAACTCTTTCCCATGGGTATGAAGGTAAAGGATATTTCAACACAGTTTGCAGGGTAGTGGGACTTCCCTTGTGTGTTACAGGTTTGGCACCTCAAAATATCATACGTAATGTTTTTCTGCATTCTTGGCCAAAAATACCTCAAACGAGTTTGCTTATAGCATTTGTCTGCACCTGGGTGTGCGGCCTGGGGTGAATCATGTGCTAACTTCAAGAAATTCTGTACTAATGCTGTTGGAATTATTGTTTGTTTAACAACACGGGCGAGCACTCTTAATTTCGCGTCCCTGCATAAGACTCCCTCACTGTGCTAAATACAATTCTCTGACTGGGACAACTGTTTTAGCATCCAAGGAAGATCTTATACCCTCTAGGAATTCTATGACAGGACCCCAGACCGGGTCATCCCGTTGAAGCTGTTTCAACCTCTCTACATCAAAATCTACGAGGCTATCACCTACAGTGACTGCACCCACTCTGCGGGAAAGCGCGTCTGCAGCTACATTGGATGAGCCAGAAACAAAACGAAAATCTGGGTCAAATGTTTGTGGAGTTAAAAATCGTCTTTGAAACTTTCCTGTTGTTGAAAAATACCTAACAGTGCTCTATGATCTGTATAAACTGTAATAGGGTTACCATATATGTATTCTTTAAAATGTTTGAGTGACCAAACAACTGCAAGGCCTTCTAACTCAGTTACTGAGTATTTCGATTCCATTCTTTGAATATGAACGGCTCGCATAGGCTATGGGAAAAGTCTACCCTTATTAACTCCTGAATAAGTACAGCTCCAAGACCCTGTTTACAAGCATCTGTGTGCAAAAGGAAGGGTTTCTCAAAGTTGGGAAATCGAAGGATAGGCGCCTCGATCAAGTGTCGCTTGAGTAAGTTAAACGCATTGTCTTGTGCTGTAGACCACTGGAATGTAACTCCCTGTTTCAGAAGTGAAGTGAGGGGGTTTGCGATCTTCGCGAAAATAGCGATAAATCTTCGATAATATCCTGCTAAACCAAGGAAGAATTTGACCTTGTTTGTTGTGGAAGGGACTGGCCATTCTACAATTGTTTTCACTTTATCTGCATTAGGCTGAATACCGTTTTCATCAACGGTGTGACCTAAGTAATTAATTCTTGTTTGTAGAAAGGAACATTTGGATAACTTGAGTTTTAGGTTCGCATCCTTAAGCCGTAGAAATACTCTCTCAAGACTTTTGAAATGAGAAGCAATATCTGGAGACATGACAATTTCATCATCAAGATAAACCAATACTTCTTTGCCCAACATGTGACGACAGATGTTAGTCATTAACCTTGAGAAGGTGATCACCGGTGAGGAATGAAGACCGAAGGCCATGATGCATATGAACTGCCAATGACCATCTGGCGTACTGAACACAGTCAGGGGGCGGCTTTCCTCTGACAAGAGAATCTGCCAAAATCCACTCAATAAATCCAAAGTTGAAAATACTTTATTGTTACCGAGGCTATGAAGAAGCTCTGATACCACTGGTAATGGGAAACCATCTTTCAAAGTGACCTTGTTGTTGAGTTTTCTAAAATCTATGACTGGTCTAAAAGTTCCGTCGTTTTTCGGAACGATCAGATGTGGTGAATTCCATGGTGATCGTGATTCCTCTATGACCTTATCTTTCAACATGTCCTGAACAAGTTTGTTTGCTATGTCTCTGTGCGCGTGTGGCAATCGGTAGGCTGGGACGTCAATGGGACTTGTGTGTTTTTCTCTAAGTTAATAATGTGAACATCCAAATGAGTTCTACCGAGTGGTTCTCCTGATAAGGCAATAGTAGACCTATACTGGTTAAGTAAGTCTGTTAACTGGTCAACATGTTTGGTTAATCCTACCTTGGATATCATGTCAGGGGTGATGGTGGGGAGCTGACTCGAGCCGTGCACTGCTGAGTCAGGGGTAGGAGGAGTAGGCGGTGGTGGGTTAATGGAATGTGAGACTAGATGGATGTTAAACTCATGCAACTCCTCGTCTTGAATTCCGGACTTCAAAACGGAGAATTCCACAAGCTTGGTCCCTCTACGGAGACGGACAGGAGTGGGGTCCCGTATTGGCAATGTATATGGTGACCTCTCCATCTGGGGTCTCATGAATAGAGGCGTCCATCATGGATAGTCGTGTGACAGTTAGTGAGGAAGGTTCAGCAACTACTCTTAGTGCGAGATCACCCTGACTATGTCTAAGTCCATGATCATTCATCCATGTTCGAGAAAGTGAGAGAGGAACCTTCGTTAATGTGTTACTATGCAGAGTCATGTTGGTTCTCATTTTACCAGGGCAATGATGAGTAGAAAAGTAAGAAGGATGCGTATTGTCTACCGTGAAGCAGGACGTGGGAGCAGATGTATTAATGACTCTGACTGAGTGAGAACTCTTCTCTGACAATGGCAGGAACGTATTATCAACACAAACCACATGATAAATAGGACAGATCTTATGTTGTGCCATAGAGTGGCGTCCTAGTAACAAGTTAGCAGGAAAAGTTACACCACGAACAATGTAAGGGGTGACGGTCATGACCGAGTCGCCTATGCGAATGTTCATTTTAATAGTGCCCCTTACGTCGAGATTTTCATTTGAGATACTTTGAAGGGATGGGTAAAAGTCCGAGCATTGAACAAGTTGAGTGCGCCCCATTAATGGTTGAATAAAATCATAATGAATGACATCTGCTTCCGCGCCGCTGTCTAGAAAGATTGTGATTGGCTTATCCTGGAAAGAACCCACTAAATCGAAACTTGTAATGTGAGAAAATGGCGAAGAACGAAAATGTCTTAAGAGTTCCTTATGTGATGGAGTCTTGTCATGAGCGAGAGATTGTCATTGTTGATAATGACATGATGAACCTGTGTTAGGTGACGTCTGTCTAGCTAATGCTCGACATTCCGCTGAAGTGTGTCTAGCGTTGCTATGATATGAACACCTGCTTGGTGGTGTTGGGCGCGAGCGGGTGAAGGTCAGCCTGATGTCTGACTGGAGGAAATCATGACTAGGTCGGCAGAATTGTGACGACCGAGGCTGTGATGACATGGGTCGTTGACTGCGTTTGTTGTTCTGGTCGAGGCTCACGTGAGAATGAGTCCCATGTGTAAGGACACACATTCGCTTTATGTCCTGGTTGGCCACACCGGAAGCACGTCACTTTATGTGAGTGTTTGTCATCACTGAATCGCTGTATTTGACCATGAGAAGAATGATTGTGTTGACCACTAGAATGTTACGTCACACTTTGGGAAGCCGACACTCTCCCCAGTGTCTTGGTGTTGGAATAACCACATTTCTTTTGAGTGTAATTCAACAGTTTTGTTACCGACCCACAATGATGGGTCGATGTTCTCATTAAGTAACCGTCGTCTTACGTCTGGAGGTCAGGTCCTTGAGAATGAAGGTTATGTGTAATAAACGCATGAGTGTTTGCACATGAGTTTCAGGATTCATCATGGCCGATATCCAGGGTAAGGATTCATAAGCCTGCCTAACTAATCTCATTCTTCCATGTAAGGTACTCCAGTGATCAGGGACTGACGTATCATCCAAGTATGTTGTGTTAAGAGCACGTAAAAGGACGTGTAGTAAACTATCTGAGAATGATTCCTCACAACCTGATGTAAACAACGTTTTAAATTCCTCCCAAGATGTACAGTTTCCAATGTCATCTGAGTCATAGACAACCCTAGCTTAATTGTTAGGCTGGTGGAAATCAATGAGGTTTTTAGCAGCCGATATAAGCGCTCTGTCTCCTGAATCACCATTATGTTCAACAATGTCCTCTGCATTTCTAATCCACCGATTAAAATTTGACAGTTTACCATCAAATAACTCGTGTGGTTCCCTAGCTTGTTTTAGTGTTACAACGGTTTTAAGTGAAGTTTTTGTGAGGTGGCGGGGGAGGTGGGTGTGGGTGTGGTAACGTGTGAGAAGGTTTCTGTGGGTCATCTGTGTCACCAGAATCTGTCAAAACAACTTTATGTGACGTCGCCATTTTAGAAGGCTGGTTCCGTTTATAATAAGGGATTCTAGGTAAATTCCTAAGTACATATGAACCTTTACGATTACCGCGTGGAATTTCATCGGACTTGTAATACAATCTTACATAAAGTGTGTAATTAATAGCCCCCCAAAATATCTAAAATATAATTAACACTATTGACTTAATACAAAATACACATGAATATCATTTGAAAATACTGTAATGAAATAAAGGCAATAAAAGGCTGGCATAACAGTATAACATATGAATACAAGACTCTGTATATGAGAGGTGCACATAATAGTATAACATATCAGTAATGGACTCTATATATGAAAGTAATCATCACTAAAATGAATAGTACCAATGTATGAAAACATAAGAGAGAATATATGCAAGAATAACTGAAAACTTAGATTAATTTGCTAAACTATAAAGATGAATAATCATATTACCCAAAATATATAAATGTTTATATTTATAGACTAGGAACTAGTAACACACAAAAGGAGCATATCTCACAGAGTGAACCATTTTGACACAGTTCTTATCTGAATGGGAGATTCGCTTACGAAGGCGTCTTGGGTGTAGCGAGGTGGAGATGTGTGTAGAGTAGCGGCTGGCTGAGTGTAGCGAGATGATGTGTGCAGAGTAGCGGCTCGCTGAGCGTAGCGAGATGAAGACGTGTGCAGAGTAGTGGCTCGCTGAGTGTAGCGAGGTGAAGATGTGTGCAGAGTAGCGGCTCGCTGGGTGTAGCGAGGTGGAGACGTGTGCAGAGTAGTGGCTCGCTGAGTGTAGCGAGGTGAAGATGTGTGCAGAGTAGCGGCTCGCTGGGTGTAGCTAGGTGGAGATGTGTGCAGAGTAGCGACTCGCTGGGTGTAGCGAGGTGAAGATGTGTGCAGAGTAGCGACTCGCTGGGTGTAGCGAGGTGAAGATGTGTGCAGAGTAGCGGCTCGCTGGGTGTAGCGAGGTGAAGACGTGTGCAGAGTAGCGACTCGCTAGCAGGAAAGTTGAGTGAGCGACAAGGGCTGGACCACGCGATGCTGACGTCTGGGATGTCGCCACGGCTGATGATGACGCGTCTCTGGAGCGGTTGACAAGATGACCTCCACGTTGGTGTTGGCAGGATGGCTGACCTTGCTTGACACGTCTGGATGTGATGACAACACTGCACGGCGGTGGCGCTGTCTTGATGCCCTTGCAAGCGACACAGTGTCAGCAATGCAATAAAGGCATATCTTCCATTCATTGAGGTACGGGTGATGGAGCACGTAGCCGGCCTTGGGTTCCGCCCTTAACGTCCACAGGAGGGAGCACCAGGACTGTGTCAGGTAGGCTTGTATGACTGCTGGCAACACCAGACGTAGAAATATGAAGTAGATGTGACGGTCGTGTGTGGTCACGTGGGTTCTTACGTCACTGCCACCATTTGTAAGGTTGAGTTGAGAGGAAGGAAATCAGGTCTTCTTCGTCTGTGGTACTCAATGAAGATCAGGCGGCCTTTGTAGATTTATTACAACAAAACGTGTACGTCCATCTGTAGTACTCTGGGCTATAGTCTTATGACACACTACGACACACTCTAGTGAACAGTGTGACGATGCTGGCCAGTGTGTCCCCTCAGGTCACACTGGCAGGGGTTATATGGGAGTCCGTCAACACCCATTCAACAACGTGTTCAAATAACAGATCAGCTCTTACGTGTTCAAACATCCTGATTAACAGTAGCCCGTGGGAACAGTGAGCCCGTGGGAACATGCATCTAACTCTATGTAACTCACAGTAAAATGATAATTACAAATAGCTAATGAAAAATTAATGGAAGTGTGCGTGAGTCTTACACCGTCACTGTACACGTCAGTCACCATACATTACTGGTTGTCTGGTACAACATATAGGTGGCTCCGTCACTGTAGACGTCAGTCACCATACATTACTGGTTGTCTGGTACAACATACAGGTGGCTCCGTCACTGTGGACGTCAGTCACCATACATTACTGTTGGTCTGGTACAACATACAGGTGGCTCCGTCACTGTAGACACTGTAGATTTTTTAGGTTTAACCATAAACCTTAACTAAAGCAATATAGGAACATGAACAAATTTTACGACTGAAATATCAGAGACGATCGAAATTAAGAGTGAATGAGAGCGATATAAAGGCACAGTTTAAAAGGACAAAGTATGAATGGCAGCCAGGGAATAAGAGGCCGCCCAGCTAAATTTAAAAGTTCGCGTTCAGTGGTAGAGTTAAATTAATTGTACTCACTTCCATTGCTCTGGTGGAATTTAAAGGTTATGTGTACCTCTACAGTCAGAATTTAAAGGTCCATCCTAAAGTGCAGAATTCCAAGAATATCGTTAAAATAATTCACTTTAAAATTCTTTAGTTATGTGAAGCATTTCATACAACAGCTGCAATATGACGGTGTATATACTGTTGCATGGTAGTATCAAAGTGTTTAATTGACGAGGTTAATTAACCTAACCTAACCTAATCTAATGACATATCTAAAAGGACTTTGTTGACATAATGCAGCTGGAAGATTTACGTTCAAATGATGATGTTTGAATGTTCGTTAATGAATGAGGGAGTTAAATGGATGAATTTTAGGTTCGCGTTTCATGGAGTCGTTTTGAAACAATTTGTTAAAATGTCAGAGTTTAAATGATCATATGTACCAGGTTGGCCAGATGGTGGGAGTGTGTAGACACAGCCATAATCATCCGATGATTGCATTTAGAAACTGACAGATGTAATATAGCAAGAAATATGAACAAAACAGTGAGTTGGTGACATGTTTCATATATTTGTAATACATCTCTGAAGATAGTTCGTAGATCCTTAAGGGGAATAAATGGTGGATAAATGGTGAGAAAATGTGCAAAAACGGGGCTAAGTATTTCAGTCCAAACTAGAATTCTTTTGTTCACTTCTTCGACATTGATCTCAGGACATTTCAATGCTGAGATTTACATGATACAGAAAATCTTCAAACAAGGACGATAGACAGATAGATAGATGGTTGAATAAATAGGTAAACTGATAGATGTAGGTGCAATCAGAGTCGCCTATGATTTCATTCACAGCGAATGAGATGATAGATAGGCGAGGCTATAACCATCGTCTATGATTATTGTAAATGACTAATAATGATTAATCTTTATTGCTTTTGTGCGACTGCTGTTAGCCTTTGAAGGTTAATGTTCCCTCAAAGTTGCCCGGACCCTACCACTAGGAGGTCAGCAGTTCGACTTAGGGTCCATTTGTGCCATGTTTATGGCACCCAACAGAATGGATGTATTTTTCTTATTATTTTTTCATCCCTATGGAGGAGACTCATAAATGTTAGGAACTTTTCCTAACGATTTGATCCTTTATGGTAACCGCTTCATTCGTACAATAGTTTGTCAATAATTTGCAACTGAATGAGAACTTTTGCCATAGGAAGTGTCTTCTGAGGACTAGGTATAACAGGGTCGACTGCTGGAGGAGGAGCAGCTTCTCCAATCTCAGGGACGGGAACTTAAGGTTCAAGGAATTTCAGGGATGAATGTTGGTGGTGTGGACTTTAATCTTCAACACGGCAGCTTCAGCTTTAGGGTCGGCTGCTGCTGCAGGTGCTACTGATCCTCCAGTCGCAGTGACGGACACATCAGGGTCTTCATCGACGACCAGTACGAGTACGTCGGGATCCACCAAGCCTGATTCATCCCCATAGAAGAAGGGGATCAAGGTCACCAATTCAGTGGTAGGCATCACTTTGCCCCGTTGTTTGGTGGGAGCCAAAGAAACATTGATGGGGATGGCGGCTGCTCCTGTGTCAACTACACCAGTTTCCTCGCTGGGTCCGCCTTTGCACAGGTCATCATCATCTTGATGCCGAGTCTGGATCTTCACCACTACTCTCTGGTGCACGGGTTCGATATCCAGACGTGATCTCTTCCTGGAAGGCCTTTGGCATTCTGGAAGGCACCGCTTTCCTCCCTGGGCCAGGCCCTCACTGCCGGACAACCAGGCAATTCTGGTGTAGGCGTACTCCTGGTGGCGGCCGTTGCGTCCTCCAAGTCTGCGATCTGCCTTGATGCCCCACCGTCCCAGTGTTCTGCCGACGTTCAGGACGGCAGCTTTCTCGTACCCGAACCCTTCGCAGAATTCACAGTATCGCAAATATAGCTCAGTTCGGCTTATACAATCTTTAACAGCCCCGGTTTGCTGGATGTGAGCCTCGAAAAATTCAAGGAAGGATTCCTTGCCAGGGTACCGATGGGCAGCGCGGACGTGAGTCATTTCTGCGATCTGGTGAGATGAGTGATTTACTTGACGAAGTAAACTTTCATAGACCAGCACTTGCAAAAATATAGTGAAGCCACACAAAAATATAGTCGACTCTTGTTTCCTCATTGGTCTAATATCCTAGATGATACATTAACATAGTGAAGTTGAAGCACTAGTGTAGTGAAGATGAAACATCAAAATAGTGATGATGGCAGGATACGATAGAGGGTGTACACTGGGCAGAATTGCCTCTACTGGAGAGTGTAATGTAGCTTGTAATGGAAATATAATGGTGTGTGTGTGTGTGTGTGTGTGTGTGTGTGTGTGTGGCTGTGTCAGTCCTTGGAGTGAAGTGTGTTTTCGGACAGTGTGACTGAGGGGCGCATCATCATCATCATCAGAGATGAATCATTATGCCAATAATTAGGGCTAGGCTAACCTGACCTCAGGTCTCATCAAGACACGGTATGGCGTAGTGGTGGTCTGTGTTTGATATTAGTATACTGAACTGATGGCAATATGAACCTGAATATTGTGATAAAGATACTGGCTTCTGGGATCACGTTGTCTTGTGTGACGAAAACACGTTTACTTCTGACTGACGCTTCCAGAAATACTGGAGTGTGGCGGTTAACATACTCTCTCTCTCTCTCTCTCTCTCTCTCTCTCTCTCTCTCTCTCTCTCTCTCTCTCTCTCTCTCTCTCTGTATTAGACATTCCCACCGCACTGGTGCAGGTTTAGGTTATCAACTAAGAATATGATCAATTCTTTATCAATAACAGATTATTGCCCTGGCAGGTCAGGAGGCCAAGGTCGAGTGTGTCATAACATGGTAGAGGTTCAGAATAATCTTTTAGTAGCTGTACATATCTTGTGGTATCCATTAGTATTTTGTCTACACGGATATCATGATAAACTTTAAATTCAGATAGATAATATAAAACATGTACATATACACTTGTAGATATATCTATATGCATGTAAATGAGGCAGATGAATGTGTTATGTACTTAAAAATGCTACTGAAAGCTTAAAGATTCCGGTAAAAAACATAACGACTGTTGTGATAAATTCCTTTTTTTTTGTAATAAATGTGTATTGTGCTGCATTTTGTGGCCGTCACACGGCCAAGATCGTTCAGCCAAAATCCGTTAAGGCCTGGAAGAAGTGATGAAAGGTGTTGAGAATATGTATTTATTAATGATTACAAAACACAGACTATGTTCTCCTCTTGATGTCTAAAAGATGACCCAACACAAGACGACTACTTTAAGATCAAAGTTTCTAGACATTTAACAAATTATTTCCTATTATGTCCCTTTTCTCTCAGCATCATTTTTCTGGTTTACTTCGAAGAACTACCATGTACTACCTAATATGATCATTCACTATAGATGTTTCCTGAATGATCTTCAACAACGTGTTGTATAACTGTGTTGTTGACATTATTTCTTGTAATGGATCAAACATTACAAAGTTGTGTCCATCCACACAGGTGTTACACGTCCCAAGTAGAGATAATTCCTAGATATGGCGTCTGTTTAACATAGATATATTTTCTGTTAATATTTGTATAATATTCCCCTGCTGGACGGTACTTAAGACTTTCGTATTAAAGTTGATCAGTTGTAAGTGATCAAGCATTACAAAGGTGTGTCCATTGCCACAGGTGCTACTGATCCCGGGTAAAGGTATTTCACCATCTTTGTATCTTTAACCTTTCTAGTTATAGATGTTTCATCCCTGATTCCAGCCTTGCAATCGATTTTTTCTCCTTATCCTTATCATGTAATTAGTCAGTTTGAGTGCAGAACACGCTTTTCAGTCCAGCCACTTTACTGTGTTTCTCAAATGATACCATTGAAATGGTGTTACCGGACTCCAACTGTAAGTAGTTACACCTGGAGTGACAAGTCACCATCGGCAAGGCAAGTAATCCACGAGTAACTGAATTGGTCTTGGCTGTGACTTGCCCTTCCATTATTTATATATATTAAAATGTGACAGTAAGAATCAAAAGCCAGAGGTGGAGGAGCAGTACACATTGCTCATGATGTTTATGTATTGGCTTTACATCTCGACTAATAATTACACCTACGTCTTTCTCCTTCCTTGATAGTGCTATTTCTAAATCTTATGATGATCCTTTAATTTGCCTGCTATGTGCACACAGTATATCATTTTGCGTATACCTACAGTGAATATCACTGGCCATTGTACACTGTACAACGAGACGCTGGTCATCTTTCTGCAGTCGTCTTGCGTCATCGTACCAGTTGATAATGTTAGCTGATTTTGCCATCGTGAAATTGCTTTTAGTCACCAATGTCTCTTATAGATATCAAATATCAGGAAAATCTATCAAACTCGTGAGCACAATTTGACTGCATGTGCGAAAAATCGGATATAAGTTTCAAAAATTTTTCTGAAGAGAATTATAGAACAAGGCAGATCACATTTATTGTATCACATATCAGTTCACCAGGTAAAGACACCATTGTAACATATTGTGAAGCTAATATATAGCATGATTCATGTACAAGGACCATCTTCTACACATGACCAATATTTCACAACCATCACAAAATGATTCACTGATAAAGCCAGTGTATGTAATGTCCTTCCTTTTCCTCAGCTCATTAGGCATTTTCCGTGACCCAACCTATATGTTATTTGTCCCCTCATTTGTGACCTTGTAGTTGTTGTACGGTGGAGTAATGCTTGACTTGCTGTACTGAGGGACAGACACACTGACACAAGCCATGTTGTAGTTGTTGTACGGTGGAGTAATGCTTGACTTGCTGTACTGAGGGACAGACACACTGACACAAGCCATGTTGTAGTTGTTGTACGGTGGAGTAATGCTTGACTTGCTATACTGACGGACAGACACACTGACACAAGCCATGTTGTAGTTGTTGTACGGTGGAGTAATGCTTGACTTGCTGTACTGAGGGACAGACACACTGACACAAGCCATGTTGTAGTTGTTGTACGTTGGAGTAATGCTTGACTTGCTATACTGAGGGACAGACACACTGACACAAGCCATGTTGTAGTTGTTGTACGGTGGAGTAATGCTTGACTTGCTATACTGAGGGACAGACACACTGACATGAGCCATAATTCGTTGAATTGACAAAAATGAAGAGATAAATTTCTTGAAAGATATGTCAAGTGTAATGATACATCGACTTATGTACATTTTAGGAATCATTCACAAATTCAAAACTTAGAATCTATATGATGGCATAGTGTGTTTTGATAGATTTCTAACTCTTAATGTTCTTATCAGTTCAGTCTAAGGGGAAAAAACATGACAAATAAAGCCAGCTAACAGTGTGTCATAAGACCAGAGCCCCTGCCAAGCTGGGACTTGGCCAAACATAAACAACCACTTTCTTATAGACGATTAGTCAAGGTTCTGGGTCGAGCACCAGGATCTATTGACTTCCGTCCGACATAATATATTTTCTCTGATCCTTCATCATCATCACCACACTCCCGGCACCCATCAATAAACCCTTCCCAAATTCCTCACTTCCTTATAAACTCGTCCCTGTAGTCAACAATTAAGAAACCTAAACCGACCAAAAAGCATTACGTTGTTCAACAATGTAAACCCCAGCTAGGGTGAGCCTTAGATACTCTTACGGTATATTGTGATGGACGAAGGATTTACTACCCTAGTAATGTATTACACATTTACTTATTCTAACAACCTATCACTGATTACCGTTAAATACATATGGCAAAAATATATTTTACTTTTGTACTTCTAGTGAAAATACATGGGATATTGTATGCAAGCTAAACATTTGATACGATAATAAATAGAATTTCATAACTTTTCTGAAGCACAAGGTACAGAAATATATGTAATGTGAAATCGTTAAGATAAACATATCTAACAAAGATTTCTATTTTGCAGATAAATGTTTTACATGTAGAAATCAATAATATTTTCAATAACATAAAGATAATTGCGTCATTATTTATGTTGCAGGCTTTTTATCCGGGTTTTACACATTGTAGAAAAGTATTATTTAGAGAAAAGTAATGTAATTATTATCAACACAAGGTTCAAGGATTCTAAGTTATGAGTTTCTACTCTTCAAAATGTTAGCATCATCCTCTGAGAAAACTTTGAAAAACAGACTTTTATTTTGTGTGATGAGAACTAATGACAAATTATTTACGTTTTTCTTAAGAATATTCTTTATGAGTCAAATGAAAGTATTTTGTTAGATAAAAAACTTTCATTAGTAACAACGAGAGATAAACAATCAATATTCATAAAATGACAGATAAAGATTATTATATACAATTTCCAACAATCATGTTGACATCATAAAACCAAATATGATTCATAAATTTTTCAAATCATCAAAAGTAAAAAGAAGAAGTCGTCCGGAGGTGACTTGTTACCCCCGGTGTAAACACTTATAGGCGGAATACGGTAACACCTCTTGAATAGCATGTGGAAGACAGAGTAGAGTGGCTAGGCTGTGGAGCATGTTCTCCACTTCAACTGACTAATGATATGTTAAGACAACACAAACCACATACATCCATTGTGAGGATGGAATCAGGGATGAAACATCTATAACTAGAAAGGTTAAAGATACAAAGATGATGAAATACCTTTACCCGGGATCAGTAGCACCTGTGGTAATGGACACACCTTTGTAATGCTTGATCACTTACAACTGATCAACTTTAATACGAAAGTCTTAGGTATTGTCCCTCAGGAAAACTTTTTATAAATATTTATAAAACACATATATATGTTAGATATACACTATCTCTAGAATATATCTTTACCTGGGACGTGTAACACTTGTGTGGATAGACACAACTTTGTAATGCATGATCCATTACACGAAATGAACTTCACTAACGAAGAGTTATACAACGCGTCGTTGGAGAACATTAATCAAATACCTATACTGAATTTTTATGTTAGATAAAAGATATTTCTTGATAGTAGTAAACACAAGAAATGGTGACGAAAGAAAATGGATGTAGAGGTAAATATTTTGTTAAAAAATGAATTGCTCCTGCCTTAAACTAGCTCCTTGCAATGGATTTTGTTTTAGATACCCACAGTAAGATATATTGTGTGGTTAATCACTATAAATGTTTATGTTTAACTGATCTTTTATTTCTTATAGTATTTCACTGATTCAGGTTTAAGAACCTTGGTTCTGAACAACCATTATAATGCAACACAATACATATTTACCATAAATAAATCATTTATCACAATAACCATTATGTTTGTACCAGATTCTTTAAGTCCTCAATCACCTTTGTTAATATATAAGGCATTTTTCCGCCACATTTCAATACATAACATATATCTACACGTGTGGAAAT
>NW_027264829.1:0-36273 GCF_036320965.1 Panulirus ornatus
TTGCATCTGCACATCCAATTACCATCTATCTTCCCTGCTCTCTTTCCTCCAGCTGCTCAACAACCTTTATCCACACCAACACCTACCATTTAAACATTCCTTACCTTTCACATTCTTTGCTCTCCTCTGCTCAATGCCTAAATGAAAAAATTCCCATTAATTCCTCCTACAAACACATACCACTCACATCATTGCCATTTAAGGTTTCATCCCCTCTCCTATACCTCTTTCAAGCCTGCCTCCACCAACCATTAATCCACACCAAGCCTAATTTACCACATACTTTATCCTTCACCAAGCTTTTCTCTCCTTCCCAAAGCATTCTAAACCCCAAAAAATCCTTAATTTCTCACAAACAATTCCTTCTGCACACAACCTTAACGGGTTTTCCCTCTCCTCCTACCTTTCAAGCCTCGCTGCTACCCAAGCCTTAAACCACCGCACCCACCATTTTACCACCTACCCTTTTTCTTTCACACCAACTTATCCACTCCCAGCATGTCAAACCTAAAGTTACTTCTCCTTATTCTCTTCCCAACATGTCCAAACTGCAAATCAATCCCTTAACTTCACCATTTTTCCCACCTAGCCTTTAAGCCTGCCTTTGCCTACCCAAGCTTAATCCCCACCAAGCACCTACCCAATTTTACCCACAACCTTCCATTTCCACATTCCTTTCACTCTTGCCTCAGCGCATGTCCAAATGCAAAGAAAATCCCTTAATTTCTCTCTGACACAACAATTACTTGCACATCAATGCCTTGAACGGTCGTCCCTCTCTCCTTCTACGCTTTTCAAGCCTGCCTCTGTACCACCATTAATCCACCACCAAGCACCTACCATTTTACCACATACTTATCCTTCACATTCTTCTCTCCTCTGCCTCAGGCATGTCCAAATGCAAATAAATTCCCTTAATTCTCCTGACAAACAAAATTGCACTCTGCCCAAACAATGCCATTGAACGGGTTGTCCCTCTCTCCTACCTACGCTTTCAAGCCTGCCTGCTGCTACCCAACCATTAATCCACCACCAAGCACCTACCATTTTACCACATACTTATCCTTTCACATGTCTTTGCTCTCCTCTGCCTCAAGGCATGTCCAAATGCAAAGAAAATTCCCTTAATTTCTCTCTGACAAACAAATATGCACTCTGCACATCAATGCCATTGAACGGGTTCGTCCCTCTCTCCTACCTACGCTTTTCCAAGCCTGCCTGCTGCTACCCAACCATTAATCCACCACCAAGCACCTACCATTTTACCACATACTTATCCTTTCACATGTCTTTGCTCTCCTCTGCCTCAAGGCATGTCCAAATGCAAAGAAAATTCCCTTAATTTCTCTCTGACAAACAAATATGCACTCTGCACATCAATGCCATTGAACGGGTTCGTCCCTCTCTCCTACCTACGCTTTTCCAAGCCTGCCTGCTGCTACCCAACCATTAATCCACCACCAAGCACCTACCATTTTACCACATACTTATCCTTTCACATGTCTTTGCTCTCCTCTGCCTCAAGGCATGTCCAAATGCAAAGAAAATTCCCTTAATTTCTCTCTGACAAACAAATATGCACTCTGCACATCAATGCCATTGAACGGGTTCGTCCCTCTCTCCTACCTACGCTTTTCCAAGCCTGCCTGCTGCTACCCAACCATTAATCCACCACCAAGCACCTACCATTTTACCACATACTTATCCTTTCACATGTCTTTGCTCTCCTCTGCCTCAAGGCATGTCCAAATGCAAAGAAAATTCCCTTAATTTCTCTCTGACAAACAAATATGCACTCTGCACATCAATGCCATTGAACGGGTTCGTCCCTCTCTCCTACCTACGCTTTTCCAAGCCTGCCTGCTGCTACCCAACCATTAATCCACCACCAAGCACCTACCATTTTACCACATACTTATCCTTTCACATGTCTTTGCTCTCCTCTGCCTCAAGGCATGTCCAAATGCAAAGAAAATTCCCTTAATTTCTCTCTGACAAACAAATATGCACTCTGCACATCAATGCCATTGAACGGGTTCGTCCCTCTCTCCTACCTACGCTTTTCCAAGCCTGCCTGCTGCTACCCAACCATTAATCCACCACCAAGCACCTACCATTTTACCACATACTTATCCTTTCACATGTCTTTGCTCTCCTCTGCCTCAAGGCATGTCCAAATGCAAAGAAAATTCCCTTAATTTCTCTCTGACAAACAAATATGCACTCTGCACATCAATGCCATTGAACGGGTTCGTCCCTCTCTCCTACCTACGCTTTTCCAAGCCTGCCTGCTGCTACCCAACCATTAATCCACCACCAAGCACCTACCATTTTACCACATACTTATCCTTTCACATGTCTTTGCTCTCCTCTGCCTCAAGGCATGTCCAAATGCAAAGAAAATTCCCTTAATTTCTCTCTGACAAACAAATATGCACTCTGCACATCAATGCCATTGAACGGGTTCGTCCCTCTCTCCTACCTACGCTTTTCCAAGCCTGCCTGCTGCTACCCAACCATTAATCCACCACCAAGCACCTACCATTTTACCACATACTTATCCTTTCACATGTCTTTGCTCTCCTCTGCCTCAAGGCATGTCCAAATGCAAAGAAAATTCCCTTAATTTCTCTCTGACAAACAAATATGCACTCTGCACATCAATGCCATTGAACGGGTTCGTCCCTCTCTCCTACCTACGCTTTTCCAAGCCTGCCTGCTGCTACCCAACCATTAATCCACCACCAAGCACCTACCATTTTACCACATACTTATCCTTTCACATGTCTTTGCTCTCCTCTGCCTCAAGGCATGTCCAAATGCAAAGAAAATTCCCTTAATTTCTCTCTGACAAACAAATATGCACTCTGCACATCAATGCCATTGAACGGGTTCGTCCCTCTCTCCTACCTACGCTTTTCCAAGCCTGCCTGCTGCTACCCAACCATTAATCCACCACCAAGCACCTACCATTTTACCACATACTTATCCTTTCACATGTCTTTGCTCTCCTCTGCCTCAAGGCATGTCCAAATGCAAAGAAAATTCCCTTAATTTCTCTCTGACAAACAAATATGCACTCTGCACATCAATGCCATTGAACGGGTTCGTCCCTCTCTCCTACCTACGCTTTTCCAAGCCTGCCTGCTGCTACCCAACCATTAATCCACCACCAAGCACCTACCATTTTACCACATACTTATCCTTTCACATGTCTTTGCTCTCCTCTGCCTCAAGGCATGTCCAAATGCAAAGAAAATTCCCTTAATTTCTCTCTGACAAACAAATATGCACTCTGCACATCAATGCCATTGAACGGGTTCGTCCCTCTCTCCTACCTACGCTTTTCCAAGCCTGCCTGCTGCTACCCAACCATTAATCCACCACCAAGCACCTACCATTTTACCACATACTTATCCTTTCACATGTCTTTGCTCTCCTCTGCCTCAAGGCATGTCCAAATGCAAAGAAAATTCCCTTAATTTCTCTCTGACAAACAAATATGCACTCTGCACATCAATGCCATTGAACGGGTTCGTCCCTCTCTCCTACCTACGCTTTTCCAAGCCTGCCTGCTGCTACCCAACCATTAATCCACCACCAAGCACCTACCATTTTACCACATACTTATCCTTTCACATGTCTTTGCTCTCCTCTGCCTCAAGGCATGTCCAAATGCAAAGAAAATTCCCTTAATTTCTCTCTGACAAACAAATATGCACTCTGCACATCAATGCCATTGAACGGGTTCGTCCCTCTCTCCTACCTACGCTTTTCCAAGCCTGCCTGCTGCTACCCAACCATTAATCCACCACCAAGCACCTACCATTTTACCACATACTTATCCTTTCACATGTCTTTGCTCTCCTCTGCCTCAAGGCATGTCCAAATGCAAAGAAAATTCCCTTAATTTCTCTCTGACAAACAAATATGCACTCTGCACATCAATGCCATTGAACGGGTTCGTCCCTCTCTCCTACCTACGCTTTTCCAAGCCTGCCTGCTGCTACCCAACCATTAATCCACCACCAAGCACCTACCATTTTACCACATACTTATCCTTTCACATGTCTTTGCTCTCCTCTGCCTCAAGGCATGTCCAAATGCAAAGAAAATTCCCTTAATTTCTCTCTGACAAACAAATATGCACTCTGCACATCAATGCCATTGAACGGGTTCGTCCCTCTCTCCTACCTACGCTTTTCCAAGCCTGCCTGCTGCTACCCAACCATTAATCCACCACCAAGCACCTACCATTTTACCACATACTTATCCTTTCACATGTCTTTGCTCTCCTCTGCCTCAAGGCATGTCCAAATGCAAAGAAAATTCCCTTAATTTCTCTCTGACAAACAAATATGCACTCTGCACATCAATGCCATTGAACGGGTTCGTCCCTCTCTCCTACCTACGCTTTTCCAAGCCTGCCTGCTGCTACCCAACCATTAATCCACCACCAAGCACCTACCATTTTACCACATACTTATCCTTTCACATGTCTTTGCTCTCCTCTGCCTCAAGGCATGTCCAAATGCAAAGAAAATTCCCTTAATTTCTCTCTGACAAACAAATATGCACTCTGCACATCAATGCCATTGAACGGGTTCGTCCCTCTCTCCTACCTACGCTTTTCCAAGCCTGCCTGCTGCTACCCAACCATTAATCCACCACCAAGCACCTACCATTTTACCACATACTTATCCTTTCACATGTCTTTGCTCTCCTCTGCCTCAAGGCATGTCCAAATGCAAAGAAAATTCCCTTAATTTCTCTCTGACAAACAAATATGCACTCTGCACATCAATGCCATTGAACGGGTTCGTCCCTCTCTCCTACCTACGCTTTTCCAAGCCTGCCTGCTGCTACCCAACCATTAATCCACCACCAAGCACCTACCATTTTACCACATACTTATCCTTTCACATGTCTTTGCTCTCCTCTGCCTCAAGGCATGTCCAAATGCAAAGAAAATTCCCTTAATTTCTCTCTGACAAACAAATATGCACTCTGCACATCAATGCCATTGAACGGGTTCGTCCCTCTCTCCTACCTACGCTTTTCCAAGCCTGCCTGCTGCTACCCAACCATTAATCCACCACCAAGCACCTACCATTTTACCACATACTTATCCTTTCACATGTCTTTGCTCTCCTCTGCCTCAAGGCATGTCCAAATGCAAAGAAAATTCCCTTAATTTCTCTCTGACAAACAAATATGCACTCTGCACATCAATGCCATTGAACGGGTTCGTCCCTCTCTCCTACCTACGCTTTTCCAAGCCTGCCTGCTGCTACCCAACCATTAATCCACCACCAAGCACCTACCATTTTACCACATACTTATCCTTTCACATGTCTTTGCTCTCCTCTGCCTCAAGGCATGTCCAAATGCAAAGAAAATTCCCTTAATTTCTCTCTGACAAACAAATATGCACTCTGCACATCAATGCCATTGAACGGGTTCGTCCCTCTCTCCTACCTACGCTTTTCCAAGCCTGCCTGCTGCTACCCAACCATTAATCCACCACCAAGCACCTACCATTTTACCACATACTTATCCTTTCACATGTCTTTGCTCTCCTCTGCCTCAAGGCATGTCCAAATGCAAAGAAAATTCCCTTAATTTCTCTCTGACAAACAAATATGCACTCTGCACATCAATGCCATTGAACGGGTTCGTCCCTCTCTCCTACCTACGCTTTTCCAAGCCTGCCTGCTGCTACCCAACCATTAATCCACCACCAAGCACCTACCATTTTACCACATACTTATCCTTTCACATGTCTTTGCTCTCCTCTGCCTCAAGGCATGTCCAAATGCAAAGAAAATTCCCTTAATTTCTCTCTGACAAACAAATATGCACTCTGCACATCAATGCCATTGAACGGGTTCGTCCCTCTCTCCTACCTACGCTTTTCCAAGCCTGCCTGCTGCTACCCAACCATTAATCCACCACCAAGCACCTACCATTTTACCACATACTTATCCTTTCACATGTCTTTGCTCTCCTCTGCCTCAAGGCATGTCCAAATGCAAAGAAAATTCCCTTAATTTCTCTCTGACAAACAAATATGCACTCTGCACATCAATGCCATTGAACGGGTTCGTCCCTCTCTCCTACCTACGCTTTTCCAAGCCTGCCTGCTGCTACCCAACCATTAATCCACCACCAAGCACCTACCATTTTACCACATACTTATCCTTTCACATGTCTTTGCTCTCCTCTGCCTCAAGGCATGTCCAAATGCAAAGAAAATTCCCTTAATTTCTCTCTGACAAACAAATATGCACTCTGCACATCAATGCCATTGAACGGGTTCGTCCCTCTCTCCTACCTACGCTTTTCCAAGCCTGCCTGCTGCTACCCAACCATTAATCCACCACCAAGCACCTACCATTTTACCACATACTTATCCTTTCACATGTCTTTGCTCTCCTCTGCCTCAAGGCATGTCCAAATGCAAAGAAAATTCCCTTAATTTCTCTCTGACAAACAAATATGCACTCTGCACATCAATGCCATTGAACGGGTTCGTCCCTCTCTCCTACCTACGCTTTTCCAAGCCTGCCTGCTGCTACCCAACCATTAATCCACCACCAAGCACCTACCATTTTACCACATACTTATCCTTTCACATGTCTTTGCTCTCCTCTGCCTCAAGGCATGTCCAAATGCAAAGAAAATTCCCTTAATTTCTCTCTGACAAACAAATATGCACTCTGCACATCAATGCCATTGAACGGGTTCGTCCCTCTCTCCTACCTACGCTTTTCCAAGCCTGCCTGCTGCTACCCAACCATTAATCCACCACCAAGCACCTACCATTTTACCACATACTTATCCTTTCACATGTCTTTGCTCTCCTCTGCCTCAAGGCATGTCCAAATGCAAAGAAAATTCCCTTAATTTCTCTCTGACAAACAAATATGCACTCTGCACATCAATGCCATTGAACGGGTTCGTCCCTCTCTCCTACCTACGCTTTTCCAAGCCTGCCTGCTGCTACCCAACCATTAATCCACCACCAAGCACCTACCATTTTACCACATACTTATCCTTTCACATGTCTTTGCTCTCCTCTGCCTCAAGGCATGTCCAAATGCAAAGAAAATTCCCTTAATTTCTCTCTGACAAACAAATATGCACTCTGCACATCAATGCCATTGAACGGGTTCGTCCCTCTCTCCTACCTACGCTTTTCCAAGCCTGCCTGCTGCTACCCAACCATTAATCCACCACCAAGCACCTACCATTTTACCACATACTTATCCTTTCACATGTCTTTGCTCTCCTCTGCCTCAAGGCATGTCCAAATGCAAAGAAAATTCCCTTAATTTCTCTCTGACAAACAAATATGCACTCTGCACATCAATGCCATTGAACGGGTTCGTCCCTCTCTCCTACCTACGCTTTTCCAAGCCTGCCTGCTGCTACCCAACCATTAATCCACCACCAAGCACCTACCATTTTACCACATACTTATCCTTTCACATGTCTTTGCTCTCCTCTGCCTCAAGGCATGTCCAAATGCAAAGAAAATTCCCTTAATTTCTCTCTGACAAACAAATATGCACTCTGCACATCAATGCCATTGAACGGGTTCGTCCCTCTCTCCTACCTACGCTTTTCCAAGCCTGCCTGCTGCTACCCAACCATTAATCCACCACCAAGCACCTACCATTTTACCACATACTTATCCTTTCACATGTCTTTGCTCTCCTCTGCCTCAAGGCATGTCCAAATGCAAAGAAAATTCCCTTAATTTCTCTCTGACAAACAAATATGCACTCTGCACATCAATGCCATTGAACGGGTTCGTCCCTCTCTCCTACCTACGCTTTTCCAAGCCTGCCTGCTGCTACCCAACCATTAATCCACCACCAAGCACCTACCATTTTACCACATACTTATCCTTTCACATGTCTTTGCTCTCCTCTGCCTCAAGGCATGTCCAAATGCAAAGAAAATTCCCTTAATTTCTCTCTGACAAACAAATATGCACTCTGCACATCAATGCCATTGAACGGGTTCGTCCCTCTCTCCTACCTACGCTTTTCCAAGCCTGCCTGCTGCTACCCAACCATTAATCCACCACCAAGCACCTACCATTTTACCACATACTTATCCTTTCACATGTCTTTGCTCTCCTCTGCCTCAAGGCATGTCCAAATGCAAAGAAAATTCCCTTAATTTCTCTCTGACAAACAAATATGCACTCTGCACATCAATGCCATTGAACGGGTTCGTCCCTCTCTCCTACCTACGCTTTTCCAAGCCTGCCTGCTGCTACCCAACCATTAATCCACCACCAAGCACCTACCATTTTACCACATACTTATCCTTTCACATGTCTTTGCTCTCCTCTGCCTCAAGGCATGTCCAAATGCAAAGAAAATTCCCTTAATTTCTCTCTGACAAACAAATATGCACTCTGCACATCAATGCCATTGAACGGGTTCGTCCCTCTCTCCTACCTACGCTTTTCCAAGCCTGCCTGCTGCTACCCAACCATTAATCCACCACCAAGCACCTACCATTTTACCACATACTTATCCTTTCACATGTCTTTGCTCTCCTCTGCCTCAAGGCATGTCCAAATGCAAAGAAAATTCCCTTAATTTCTCTCTGACAAACAAATATGCACTCTGCACATCAATGCCATTGAACGGGTTCGTCCCTCTCTCCTACCTACGCTTTTCCAAGCCTGCCTGCTGCTACCCAACCATTAATCCACCACCAAGCACCTACCATTTTACCACATACTTATCCTTTCACATGTCTTTGCTCTCCTCTGCCTCAAGGCATGTCCAAATGCAAAGAAAATTCCCTTAATTTCTCTCTGACAAACAAATATGCACTCTGCACATCAATGCCATTGAACGGGTTCGTCCCTCTCTCCTACCTACGCTTTTCCAAGCCTGCCTGCTGCTACCCAACCATTAATCCACCACCAAGCACCTACCATTTTACCACATACTTATCCTTTCACATGTCTTTGCTCTCCTCTGCCTCAAGGCATGTCCAAATGCAAAGAAAATTCCCTTAATTTCTCTCTGACAAACAAATATGCACTCTGCACATCAATGCCATTGAACGGGTTCGTCCCTCTCTCCTACCTACGCTTTTCCAAGCCTGCCTGCTGCTACCCAACCATTAATCCACCACCAAGCACCTACCATTTTACCACATACTTATCCTTTCACATGTCTTTGCTCTCCTCTGCCTCAAGGCATGTCCAAATGCAAAGAAAATTCCCTTAATTTCTCTCTGACAAACAAATATGCACTCTGCACATCAATGCCATTGAACGGGTTCGTCCCTCTCTCCTACCTACGCTTTTCCAAGCCTGCCTGCTGCTACCCAACCATTAATCCACCACCAAGCACCTACCATTTTACCACATACTTATCCTTTCACATGTCTTTGCTCTCCTCTGCCTCAAGGCATGTCCAAATGCAAAGAAAATTCCCTTAATTTCTCTCTGACAAACAAATATGCACTCTGCACATCAATGCCATTGAACGGGTTCGTCCCTCTCTCCTACCTACGCTTTTCCAAGCCTGCCTGCTGCTACCCAACCATTAATCCACCACCAAGCACCTACCATTTTACCACATACTTATCCTTTCACATGTCTTTGCTCTCCTCTGCCTCAAGGCATGTCCAAATGCAAAGAAAATTCCCTTAATTTCTCTCTGACAAACAAATATGCACTCTGCACATCAATGCCATTGAACGGGTTCGTCCCTCTCTCCTACCTACGCTTTTCCAAGCCTGCCTGCTGCTACCCAACCATTAATCCACCACCAAGCACCTACCATTTTACCACATACTTATCCTTTCACATGTCTTTGCTCTCCTCTGCCTCAAGGCATGTCCAAATGCAAAGAAAATTCCCTTAATTTCTCTCTGACAAACAAATATGCACTCTGCACATCAATGCCATTGAACGGGTTCGTCCCTCTCTCCTACCTACGCTTTTCCAAGCCTGCCTGCTGCTACCCAACCATTAATCCACCACCAAGCACCTACCATTTTACCACATACTTATCCTTTCACATGTCTTTGCTCTCCTCTGCCTCAAGGCATGTCCAAATGCAAAGAAAATTCCCTTAATTTCTCTCTGACAAACAAATATGCACTCTGCACATCAATGCCATTGAACGGGTTCGTCCCTCTCTCCTACCTACGCTTTTCCAAGCCTGCCTGCTGCTACCCAACCATTAATCCACCACCAAGCACCTACCATTTTACCACATACTTATCCTTTCACATGTCTTTGCTCTCCTCTGCCTCAAGGCATGTCCAAATGCAAAGAAAATTCCCTTAATTTCTCTCTGACAAACAAATATGCACTCTGCACATCAATGCCATTGAACGGGTTCGTCCCTCTCTCCTACCTACGCTTTTCCAAGCCTGCCTGCTGCTACCCAACCATTAATCCACCACCAAGCACCTACCATTTTACCACATACTTATCCTTTCACATGTCTTTGCTCTCCTCTGCCTCAAGGCATGTCCAAATGCAAAGAAAATTCCCTTAATTTCTCTCTGACAAACAAATATGCACTCTGCACATCAATGCCATTGAACGGGTTCGTCCCTCTCTCCTACCTACGCTTTTCCAAGCCTGCCTGCTGCTACCCAACCATTAATCCACCACCAAGCACCTACCATTTTACCACATACTTATCCTTTCACATGTCTTTGCTCTCCTCTGCCTCAAGGCATGTCCAAATGCAAAGAAAATTCCCTTAATTTCTCTCTGACAAACAAATATGCACTCTGCACATCAATGCCATTGAACGGGTTCGTCCCTCTCTCCTACCTACGCTTTTCCAAGCCTGCCTGCTGCTACCCAACCATTAATCCACCACCAAGCACCTACCATTTTACCACATACTTATCCTTTCACATGTCTTTGCTCTCCTCTGCCTCAAGGCATGTCCAAATGCAAAGAAAATTCCCTTAATTTCTCTCTGACAAACAAATATGCACTCTGCACATCAATGCCATTGAACGGGTTCGTCCCTCTCTCCTACCTACGCTTTTCCAAGCCTGCCTGCTGCTACCCAACCATTAATCCACCACCAAGCACCTACCATTTTACCACATACTTATCCTTTCACATGTCTTTGCTCTCCTCTGCCTCAAGGCATGTCCAAATGCAAAGAAAATTCCCTTAATTTCTCTCTGACAAACAAATATGCACTCTGCACATCAATGCCATTGAACGGGTTCGTCCCTCTCTCCTACCTACGCTTTTCCAAGCCTGCCTGCTGCTACCCAACCATTAATCCACCACCAAGCACCTACCATTTTACCACATACTTATCCTTTCACATGTCTTTGCTCTCCTCTGCCTCAAGGCATGTCCAAATGCAAAGAAAATTCCCTTAATTTCTCTCTGACAAACAAATATGCACTCTGCACATCAATGCCATTGAACGGGTTCGTCCCTCTCTCCTACCTACGCTTTTCCAAGCCTGCCTGCTGCTACCCAACCATTAATCCACCACCAAGCACCTACCATTTTACCACATACTTATCCTTTCACATGTCTTTGCTCTCCTCTGCCTCAAGGCATGTCCAAATGCAAAGAAAATTCCCTTAATTTCTCTCTGACAAACAAATATGCACTCTGCACATCAATGCCATTGAACGGGTTCGTCCCTCTCTCCTACCTACGCTTTTCCAAGCCTGCCTGCTGCTACCCAACCATTAATCCACCACCAAGCACCTACCATTTTACCACATACTTATCCTTTCACATGTCTTTGCTCTCCTCTGCCTCAAGGCATGTCCAAATGCAAAGAAAATTCCCTTAATTTCTCTCTGACAAACAAATATGCACTCTGCAAATCAATGCCATTGAACGGGTTCCCTCTCTCCTACCTACGCTTTTCCAAGCCTGCCTGCTGCTACCCAACCATTAATCCACCACCAAGCACCTACCATTTTACCACATACTTATCCTTTCACATGTCTTTGCTCTCCTCTGCCTCAAGGCATGTCCAAATGCAAAGAAAATTCCCTTAATTTCTCTCTGACAAACAAATATGCACTCTGCACATCAATGCCATTGAACGGGTTCGTCCCTCTCTCCTACCTACGCTTTTCCAAGCCTGCCTGCTGCTACCCAACCATTAATCCACCACCAAGCACCTACCATTTTACCACATACTTATCCTTTCACATGTCTTTGCTCTCCTCTGCCTCAAGGCATGTCCAAATGCAAAGAAAATTCCCTTAATTTCTCTCTGACAAACAAATATGCACTCTGCACATCAATGCCATTGAACGGGTTCGTCCCTCTCTCCTACCTACGCTTTTCCAAGCCTGCCTGCTGCTACCCAACCATTAATCCACCACCAAGCACCTACCATTTTACCACATACTTATCCTTTCACATGTCTTTGCTCTCCTCTGCCTCAAGGCATGTCCAAATGCAAAGAAAATTCCCTTAATTTCTCTCTGACAAACAAATATGCACTCTGCACATCAATGCCATTGAACGGGTTCGTCCCTCTCTCCTACCTACGCTTTTCCAAGCCTGCCTGCTGCTACCCAACCATTAATCCACCACCAAGCACCTACCATTTTACCACATACTTATCCTTTCACATGTCTTTGCTCTCCTCTGCCTCAAGGCATGTCCAAATGCAAAGAAAATTCCCTTAATTTCTCTCTGACAAACAAATATGCACTCTGCACATCAATGCCATTGAACGGGTTCGTCCCTCTCTCCTACCTACGCTTTTCCAAGCCTGCCTGCTGCTACCCAACCATTAATCCACCACCAAGCACCTACCATTTTACCACATACTTATCCTTTCACATGTCTTTGCTCTCCTCTGCCTCAAGGCATGTCCAAATGCAAAGAAAATTCCCTTAATTTCTCTCTGACAAACAAATATGCACTCTGCACATCAATGCCATTGAACGGGTTCGTCCCTCTCTCCTACCTACGCTTTTCCAAGCCTGCCTGCTGCTACCCAACCATTAATCCACCACCAAGCACCTACCATTTTACCACATACTTATCCTTTCACATGTCTTTGCTCTCCTCTGCCTCAAGGCATGTCCAAATGCAAAGAAAATTCCCTTAATTTCTCTCTGACAAACAAATATGCACTCTGCACATCAATGCCATTGAACGGGTTCGTCCCTCTCTCCTACCTACGCTTTTCCAAGCCTGCCTGCTGCTACCCAACCATTAATCCACCACCAAGCACCTACCATTTTACCACATACTTATCCTTTCACATGTCTTTGCTCTCCTCTGCCTCAAGGCATGTCCAAATGCAAAGAAAATTCCCTTAATTTCTCTCTGACAAACAAATATGCACTCTGCACATCAATGCCATTGAACGGGTTCGTCCCTCTCTCCTACCTACGCTTTTCCAAGCCTGCCTGCTGCTACCCAACCATTAATCCACCACCAAGCACCTACCATTTTACCACATACTTATCCTTTCACATGTCTTTGCTCTCCTCTGCCTCAAGGCATGTCCAAATGCAAAGAAAATTCCCTTAATTTCTCTCTGACAAACAAATATGCACTCTGCACATCAATGCCATTGAACGGGTTCGTCCCTCTCTCCTACCTACGCTTTTCCAAGCCTGCCTGCTGCTACCCAACCATTAATCCACCACCAAGCACCTACCATTTTACCACATACTTATCCTTTCACATGTCTTTGCTCTCCTCTGCCTCAAGGCATGTCCAAATGCAAAGAAAATTCCCTTAATTTCTCTCTGACAAACAAATATGCACTCTGCACATCAATGCCATTGAACGGGTTCGTCCCTCTCTCCTACCTACGCTTTTCCAAGCCTGCCTGCTGCTACCCAACCATTAATCCACCACCAAGCACCTACCATTTTACCACATACTTATCCTTTCACATGTCTTTGCTCTCCTCTGCCTCAAGGCATGTCCAAATGCAAAGAAAATTCCCTTAATTTCTCTCTGACAAACAAATATGCACTCTGCACATCAATGCCATTGAACGGGTTCGTCCCTCTCTCCTACCTACGCTTTTCCAAGCCTGCCTGCTGCTACCCAACCATTAATCCACCACCAAGCACCTACCATTTTACCACATACTTATCCTTTCACATGTCTTTGCTCTCCTCTGCCTCAAGGCATGTCCAAATGCAAAGAAAATTCCCTTAATTTCTCTCTGACAAACAAATATGCACTCTGCACATCAATGCCATTGAACGGGTTCGTCCCTCTCTCCTACCTACGCTTTTCCAAGCCTGCCTGCTGCTACCCAACCATTAATCCACCACCAAGCACCTACCATTTTACCACATACTTATCCTTTCACATGTCTTTGCTCTCCTCTGCCTCAAGGCATGTCCAAATGCAAAGAAAATTCCCTTAATTTCTCTCTGACAAACAAATATGCACTCTGCACATCAATGCCATTGAACGGGTTCGTCCCTCTCTCCTACCTACGCTTTTCCAAGCCTGCCTGCTGCTACCCAACCATTAATCCACCACCAAGCACCTACCATTTTACCACATACTTATCCTTTCACATGTCTTTGCTCTCCTCTGCCTCAAGGCATGTCCAAATGCAAAGAAAATTCCCTTAATTTCTCTCTGACAAACAAATATGCACTCTGCACATCAATGCCATTGAACGGGTTCGTCCCTCTCTCCTACCTACGCTTTTCCAAGCCTGCCTGCTGCTACCCAACCATTAATCCACCACCAAGCACCTACCATTTTACCACATACTTATCCTTTCACATGTCTTTGCTCTCCTCTGCCTCAAGGCATGTCCAAATGCAAAGAAAATTCCCTTAATTTCTCTCTGACAAACAAATATGCACTCTGCACATCAATGCCATTGAACGGGTTCGTCCCTCTCTCCTACCTACGCTTTTCCAAGCCTGCCTGCTGCTACCCAACCATTAATCCACCACCAAGCACCTACCATTTTACCACATACTTATCCTTTCACATGTCTTTGCTCTCCTCTGCCTCAAGGCATGTCCAAATGCAAAGAAAATTCCCTTAATTTCTCTCTGACAAACAAATATGCACTCTGCACATCAATGCCATTGAACGGGTTCGTCCCTCTCTCCTACCTACGCTTTTCCAAGCCTGCCTGCTGCTACCCAACCATTAATCCACCACCAAGCACCTACCATTTTACCACATACTTATCCTTTCACATGTCTTTGCTCTCCTCTGCCTCAAGGCATGTCCAAATGCAAAGAAAATTCCCTTAATTTCTCTCTGACAAACAAATATGCACTCTGCACATCAATGCCATTGAACGGGTTCGTCCCTCTCTCCTACCTACGCTTTTCCAAGCCTGCCTGCTGCTACCCAACCATTAATCCACCACCAAGCACCTACCATTTTACCACATACTTATCCTTTCACATGTCTTTGCTCTCCTCTGCCTCAAGGCATGTCCAAATGCAAAGAAAATTCCCTTAATTTCTCTCTGACAAACAAATATGCACTCTGCACATCAATGCCATTGAACGGGTTCGTCCCTCTCTCCTACCTACGCTTTTCCAAGCCTGCCTGCTGCTACCCAACCATTAATCCACCACCAAGCACCTACCATTTTACCACATACTTATCCTTTCACATGTCTTTGCTCTCCTCTGCCTCAAGGCATGTCCAAATGCAAAGAAAATTCCCTTAATTTCTCTCTGACAAACAAATATGCACTCTGCACATCAATGCCATTGAACGGGTTCGTCCCTCTCTCCTACCTACGCTTTTCCAAGCCTGCCTGCTGCTACCCAACCATTAATCCACCACCAAGCACCTACCATTTTACCACATACTTATCCTTTCACATGTCTTTGCTCTCCTCTGCCTCAAGGCATGTCCAAATGCAAAGAAAATTCCCTTAATTTCTCTCTGACAAACAAATATGCACTCTGCACATCAATGCCATTGAACGGGTTCGTCCCTCTCTCCTACCTACGCTTTTCCAAGCCTGCCTGCTGCTACCCAACCATTAATCCACCACCAAGCACCTACCATTTTACCACATACTTATCCTTTCACATGTCTTTGCTCTCCTCTGCCTCAAGGCATGTCCAAATGCAAAGAAAATTCCCTTAATTTCTCTCTGACAAACAAATATGCACTCTGCACATCAATGCCATTGAACGGGTTCGTCCCTCTCTCCTACCTACGCTTTTCCAAGCCTGCCTGCTGCTACCCAACCATTAATCCACCACCAAGCACCTACCATTTTACCACATACTTATCCTTTCACATGTCTTTGCTCTCCTCTGCCTCAAGGCATGTCCAAATGCAAAGAAAATTCCCTTAATTTCTCTCTGACAAACAAATATGCACTCTGCACATCAATGCCATTGAACGGGTTCGTCCCTCTCTCCTACCTACGCTTTTCCAAGCCTGCCTGCTGCTACCCAACCATTAATCCACCACCAAGCACCTACCATTTTACCACATACTTATCCTTTCACATGTCTTTGCTCTCCTCTGCCTCAAGGCATGTCCAAATGCAAAGAAAATTCCCTTAATTTCTCTCTGACAAACAAATATGCACTCTGCACATCAATGCCATTGAACGGGTTCGTCCCTCTCTCCTACCTACGCTTTTCCAAGCCTGCCTGCTGCTACCCAACCATTAATCCACCACCAAGCACCTACCATTTTACCACATACTTATCCTTTCACATGTCTTTGCTCTCCTCTGCCTCAAGGCATGTCCAAATGCAAAGAAAATTCCCTTAATTTCTCTCTGACAAACAAATATGCACTCTGCACATCAATGCCATTGAACGGGTTCGTCCCTCTCTCCTACCTACGCTTTTCCAAGCCTGCCTGCTGCTACCCAACCATTAATCCACCACCAAGCACCTACCATTTTACCACATACTTATCCTTTCACATGTCTTTGCTCTCCTCTGCCTCAAGGCATGTCCAAATGCAAAGAAAATTCCCTTAATTTCTCTCTGACAAACAAATATGCACTCTGCACATCAATGCCATTGAACGGGTTCGTCCCTCTCTCCTACCTACGCTTTTCCAAGCCTGCCTGCTGCTACCCAACCATTAATCCACCACCAAGCACCTACCATTTTACCACATACTTATCCTTTCACATGTCTTTGCTCTCCTCTGCCTCAAGGCATGTCCAAATGCAAAGAAAATTCCCTTAATTTCTCTCTGACAAACAAATATGCACTCTGCACATCAATGCCATTGAACGGGTTCGTCCCTCTCTCCTACCTACGCTTTTCCAAGCCTGCCTGCTGCTACCCAACCATTAATCCACCACCAAGCACCTACCATTTTACCACATACTTATCCTTTCACATGTCTTTGCTCTCCTCTGCCTCAAGGCATGTCCAAATGCAAAGAAAATTCCCTTAATTTCTCTCTGACAAACAAATATGCACTCTGCACATCAATGCCATTGAACGGGTTCGTCCCTCTCTCCTACCTACGCTTTTCCAAGCCTGCCTGCTGCTACCCAACCATTAATCCACCACCAAGCACCTACCATTTTACCACATACTTATCCTTTCACATGTCTTTGCTCTCCTCTGCCTCAAGGCATGTCCAAATGCAAAGAAAATTCCCTTAATTTCTCTCTGACAAACAAATATGCACTCTGCACATCAATGCCATTGAACGGGTTCGTCCCTCTCTCCTACCTACGCTTTTCCAAGCCTGCCTGCTGCTACCCAACCATTAATCCACCACCAAGCACCTACCATTTTACCACATACTTATCCTTTCACATGTCTTTGCTCTCCTCTGCCTCAAGGCATGTCCAAATGCAAAGAAAATTCCCTTAATTTCTCTCTGACAAACAAATATGCACTCTGCACATCAATGCCATTGAACGGGTTCGTCCCTCTCTCCTACCTACGCTTTTCCAAGCCTGCCTGCTGCTACCCAACCATTAATCCACCACCAAGCACCTACCATTTTACCACATACTTATCCTTTCACATGTCTTTGCTCTCCTCTGCCTCAAGGCATGTCCAAATGCAAAGAAAATTCCCTTAATTTCTCTCTGACAAACAAATATGCACTCTGCACATCAA
This sequence comes from Panulirus ornatus, assembly GCF_036320965.1. NCBI lineage: Eukaryota > Metazoa > Arthropoda > Malacostraca > Decapoda > Palinuridae > Panulirus > Panulirus ornatus. Next base: position 18,070 of record NW_027264829.1, read on the forward strand.
TGCCATTGAACGGGTTCGTCCCTCTCTCCTACCTACGCTTTTCCAAGCCTGCCTGCTGCTACCCAACCATTAATCCACCACCAAGCACCTACCATTTTACCACATACTTATCCTTTCACATGTCTTTGCTCTCCTCTGCCTCAAGGCATGTCCAAATGCAAAGAAAATTCCCTTAATTTCTCTCTGACAAACAAATATGCACTCTGCACATCAATGCCATTGAACGGGTTCGTCCCTCTCTCCTACCTACGCTTTTCCAAGCCTGCCTGCTGCTACCCAACCATTAATCCACCACCAAGCACCTACCATTTTACCACATACTTATCCTTTCACATGTCTTTGCTCTCCTCTGCCTCAAGGCATGTCCAAATGCAAAGAAAATTCCCTTAATTTCTCTCTGACAAACAAATATGCACTCTGCACATCAATGCCATTGAACGGGTTCGTCCCTCTCTCCTACCTACGCTTTTCCAAGCCTGCCTGCTGCTACCCAACCATTAATCCACCACCAAGCACCTACCATTTTACCACATACTTATCCTTTCACATGTCTTTGCTCTCCTCTGCCTCAAGGCATGTCCAAATGCAAAGAAAATTCCCTTAATTTCTCTCTGACAAACAAATATGCACTCTGCACATCAATGCCATTGAACGGGTTCGTCCCTCTCTCCTACCTACGCTTTTCCAAGCCTGCCTGCTGCTACCCAACCATTAATCCACCACCAAGCACCTACCATTTTACCACATACTTATCCTTTCACATGTCTTTGCTCTCCTCTGCCTCAAGGCATGTCCAAATGCAAAGAAAATTCCCTTAATTTCTCTCTGACAAACAAATATGCACTCTGCACATCAATGCCATTGAACGGGTTCGTCCCTCTCTCCTACCTACGCTTTTCCAAGCCTGCCTGCTGCTACCCAACCATTAATCCACCACCAAGCACCTACCATTTTACCACATACTTATCCTTTCACATGTCTTTGCTCTCCTCTGCCTCAAGGCATGTCCAAATGCAAAGAAAATTCCCTTAATTTCTCTCTGACAAACAAATATGCACTCTGCACATCAATGCCATTGAACGGGTTCGTCCCTCTCTCCTACCTACGCTTTTCCAAGCCTGCCTGCTGCTACCCAACCATTAATCCACCACCAAGCACCTACCATTTTACCACATACTTATCCTTTCACATGTCTTTGCTCTCCTCTGCCTCAAGGCATGTCCAAATGCAAAGAAAATTCCCTTAATTTCTCTCTGACAAACAAATATGCACTCTGCACATCAATGCCATTGAACGGGTTCGTCCCTCTCTCCTACCTACGCTTTTCCAAGCCTGCCTGCTGCTACCCAACCATTAATCCACCACCAAGCACCTACCATTTTACCACATACTTATCCTTTCACATGTCTTTGCTCTCCTCTGCCTCAAGGCATGTCCAAATGCAAAGAAAATTCCCTTAATTTCTCTCTGACAAACAAATATGCACTCTGCACATCAATGCCATTGAACGGGTTCGTCCCTCTCTCCTACCTACGCTTTTCCAAGCCTGCCTGCTGCTACCCAACCATTAATCCACCACCAAGCACCTACCATTTTACCACATACTTATCCTTTCACATGTCTTTGCTCTCCTCTGCCTCAAGGCATGTCCAAATGCAAAGAAAATTCCCTTAATTTCTCTCTGACAAACAAATATGCACTCTGCACATCAATGCCATTGAACGGGTTCGTCCCTCTCTCCTACCTACGCTTTTCCAAGCCTGCCTGCTGCTACCCAACCATTAATCCACCACCAAGCACCTACCATTTTACCACATACTTATCCTTTCACATGTCTTTGCTCTCCTCTGCCTCAAGGCATGTCCAAATGCAAAGAAAATTCCCTTAATTTCTCTCTGACAAACAAATATGCACTCTGCACATCAATGCCATTGAACGGGTTCGTCCCTCTCTCCTACCTACGCTTTTCCAAGCCTGCCTGCTGCTACCCAACCATTAATCCACCACCAAGCACCTACCATTTTACCACATACTTATCCTTTCACATGTCTTTGCTCTCCTCTGCCTCAAGGCATGTCCAAATGCAAAGAAAATTCCCTTAATTTCTCTCTGACAAACAAATATGCACTCTGCACATCAATGCCATTGAACGGGTTCGTCCCTCTCTCCTACCTACGCTTTTCCAAGCCTGCCTGCTGCTACCCAACCATTAATCCACCACCAAGCACCTACCATTTTACCACATACTTATCCTTTCACATGTCTTTGCTCTCCTCTGCCTCAAGGCATGTCCAAATGCAAAGAAAATTCCCTTAATTTCTCTCTGACAAACAAATATGCACTCTGCAAATCAATGCCATTGAACGGGTTCGTCCCTCTCTCCTACCTACGCTTTTCCAAGCCTGCCTGCTGCTACCCAACCATTAATCCACCACCAAGCACCTACCATTTTACCACATACTTATCCTTTCACATGTCTTTGCTCTCCTCTGCCTCAAGGCATGTCCAAATGCAAAGAAAATTCCCTTAATTTCTCTCTGACAAACAAATATGCACTCTGCACATCAATGCCATTGAACGGGTTCGTCCCTCTCTCCTACCTACGCTTTTCCAAGCCTGCCTGCTGCTACCCAACCATTAATCCACCACCAAGCACCTACCATTTTACCACATACTTATCCTTTCACATGTCTTTGCTCTCCTCTGCCTCAAGGCATGTCCAAATGCAAAGAAAATTCCCTTAATTTCTCTCTGACAAACAAATATGCACTCTGCACATCAATGCCATTGAACGGGTTCGTCCCTCTCTCCTACCTACGCTTTTCCAAGCCTGCCTGCTGCTACCCAACCATTAATCCACCACCAAGCACCTACCATTTTACCACATACTTATCCTTTCACATGTCTTTGCTCTCCTCTGCCTCAAGGCATGTCCAAATGCAAAGAAAATTCCCTTAATTTCTCTCTGACAAACAAATATGCACTCTGCACATCAATGCCATTGAACGGGTTCGTCCCTCTCTCCTACCTACGCTTTTCCAAGCCTGCCTGCTGCTACCCAACCATTAATCCACCACCAAGCACCTACCATTTTACCACATACTTATCCTTTCACATGTCTTTGCTCTCCTCTGCCTCAAGGCATGTCCAAATGCAAAGAAAATTCCCTTAATTTCTCTCTGACAAACAAATATGCACTCTGCACATCAATGCCATTGAACGGGTTCGTCCCTCTCTCCTACCTACGCTTTTCCAAGCCTGCCTGCTGCTACCCAACCATTAATCCACCACCAAGCACCTACCATTTTACCACATACTTATCCTTTCACATGTCTTTGCTCTCCTCTGCCTCAAGGCATGTCCAAATGCAAAGAAAATTCCCTTAATTTCTCTCTGACAAACAAATATGCACTCTGCAAATCAATGCCATTGAACGGGTTCGTCCCTCTCTCCTACCTACGCTTTTCCAAGCCTGCCTGCTGCTACCCAACCATTAATCCACCACCAAGCACCTACCATTTTACCACATACTTATCCTTTCACATGTCTTTGCTCTCCTCTGCCTCAAGGCATGTCCAAATGCAAAGAAAATTCCCTTAATTTCTCTCTGACAAACAAATATGCACTCTGCACATCAATGCCATTGAACGGGTTCGTCCCTCTCTCCTACCTACGCTTTTCCAAGCCTGCCTGCTGCTACCCAACCATTAATCCACCACCAAGCACCTACCATTTTACCACATACTTATCCTTTCACATGTCTTTGCTCTCCTCTGCCTCAAGGCATGTCCAAATGCAAAGAAAATTCCCTTAATTTCTCTCTGACAAACAAATATGCACTCTGCACATCAATGCCATTGAACGGGTTCGTCCCTCTCTCCTACCTACGCTTTTCCAAGCCTGCCTGCTGCTACCCAACCATTAATCCACCACCAAGCACCTACCATTTTACCACATACTTATCCTTTCACATGTCTTTGCTCTCCTCTGCCTCAAGGCATGTCCAAATGCAAAGAAAATTCCCTTAATTTCTCTCTGACAAACAAATATGCACTCTGCACATCAATGCCATTGAACGGGTTCGTCCCTCTCTCCTACCTACGCTTTTCCAAGCCTGCCTGCTGCTACCCAACCATTAATCCACCACCAAGCACCTACCATTTTACCACATACTTATCCTTTCACATGTCTTTGCTCTCCTCTGCCTCAAGGCATGTCCAAATGCAAAGAAAATTCCCTTAATTTCTCTCTGACAAACAAATATGCACTCTGCACATCAATGCCATTGAACGGGTTCGTCCCTCTCTCCTACCTACGCTTTTCCAAGCCTGCCTGCTGCTACCCAACCATTAATCCACCACCAAGCACCTACCATTTTACCACATACTTATCCTTTCACATGTCTTTGCTCTCCTCTGCCTCAAGGCATGTCCAAATGCAAAGAAAATTCCCTTAATTTCTCTCTGACAAACAAATATGCACTCTGCACATCAATGCCATTGAACGGGTTCGTCCCTCTCTCCTACCTACGCTTTTCCAAGCCTGCCTGCTGCTACCCAACCATTAATCCACCACCAAGCACCTACCATTTTACCACATACTTATCCTTTCACATGTCTTTGCTCTCCTCTGCCTCAAGGCATGTCCAAATGCAAAGAAAATTCCCTTAATTTCTCTCTGACAAACAAATATGCACTCTGCACATCAATGCCATTGAACGGGTTCGTCCCTCTCTCCTACCTACGCTTTTCCAAGCCTGCCTGCTGCTACCCAACCATTAATCCACCACCAAGCACCTACCATTTTACCACATACTTATCCTTTCACATGTCTTTGCTCTCCTCTGCCTCAAGGCATGTCCAAATGCAAAGAAAATTCCCTTAATTTCTCTCTGACAAACAAATATGCACTCTGCAAATCAATGCCATTGAACGGGTTCGTCCCTCTCTCCTACCTACGCTTTTCCAAGCCTGCCTGCTGCTACCCAACCATTAATCCACCACCAAGCACCTACCATTTTACCACATACTTATCCTTTCACATGTCTTTGCTCTCCTCTGCCTCAAGGCATGTCCAAATGCAAAGAAAATTCCCTTAATTTCTCTCTGACAAACAAATATGCACTCTGCAAATCAATGCCATTGAACGGGTTCGTCCCTCTCTCCTACCTACGCTTTTCCAAGCCTGCCTGCTGCTACCCAACCATTAATCCACCACCAAGCACCTACCATTTTACCACATACTTATCCTTTCACATGTCTTTGCTCTCCTCTGCCTCAAGGCATGTCCAAATGCAAAGAAAATTCCCTTAATTTCTCTCTGACAAACAAATATGCACTCTGCACATCAATGCCATTGAACGGGTTCGTCCCTCTCTCCTACCTACGCTTTTCCAAGCCTGCCTGCTGCTACCCAACCATTAATCCACCACCAAGCACCTACCATTTTACCACATACTTATCCTTTCACATGTCTTTGCTCTCCTCTGCCTCAAGGCATGTCCAAATGCAAAGAAAATTCCCTTAATTTCTCTCTGACAAACAAATATGCACTCTGCACATCAATGCCATTGAACGGGTTCGTCCCTCTCTCCTACCTACGCTTTTCCAAGCCTGCCTGCTGCTACCCAACCATTAATCCACCACCAAGCACCTACCATTTTACCACATACTTATCCTTTCACATGTCTTTGCTCTCCTCTGCCTCAAGGCATGTCCAAATGCAAAGAAAATTCCCTTAATTTCTCTCTGACAAACAAATATGCACTCTGCACATCAATGCCATTGAACGGGTTCGTCCCTCTCTCCTACCTACGCTTTTCCAAGCCTGCCTGCTGCTACCCAACCATTAATCCACCACCAAGCACCTACCATTTTACCACATACTTATCCTTTCACATGTCTTTGCTCTCCTCTGCCTCAAGGCATGTCCAAATGCAAAGAAAATTCCCTTAATTTCTCTCTGACAAACAAATATGCACTCTGCACATCAATGCCATTGAACGGGTTCGTCCCTCTCTCCTACCTACGCTTTTCCAAGCCTGCCTGCTGCTACCCAACCATTAATCCACCACCAAGCACCTACCATTTTACCACATACTTATCCTTTCACATGTCTTTGCTCTCCTCTGCCTCAAGGCATGTCCAAATGCAAAGAAAATTCCCTTAATTTCTCTCTGACAAACAAATATGCACTCTGCACATCAATGCCATTGAACGGGTTCGTCCCTCTCTCCTACCTACGCTTTTCCAAGCCTGCCTGCTGCTACCCAACCATTAATCCACCACCAAGCACCTACCATTTTACCACATACTTATCCTTTCACATGTCTTTGCTCTCCTCTGCCTCAAGGCATGTCCAAATGCAAAGAAAATTCCCTTAATTTCTCTCTGACAAACAAATATGCACTCTGCAAATCAATGCCATTGAACGGGTTCGTCCCTCTCTCCTACCTACGCTTTTCCAAGCCTGCCTGCTGCTACCCAACCATTAATCCACCACCAAGCACCTACCATTTTACCACATACTTATCCTTTCACATGTCTTTGCTCTCCTCTGCCTCAAGGCATGTCCAAATGCAAAGAAAATTCCCTTAATTTCTCTCTGACAAACAAATATGCACTCTGCACATCAATGCCATTGAACGGGTTCGTCCCTCTCTCCTACCTACGCTTTTCCAAGCCTGCCTGCTGCTACCCAACCATTAATCCACCACCAAGCACCTACCATTTTACCACATACTTATCCTTTCACATGTCTTTGCTCTCCTCTGCCTCAAGGCATGTCCAAATGCAAAGAAAATTCCCTTAATTTCTCTCTGACAAACAAATATGCACTCTGCACATCAATGCCATTGAACGGGTTCGTCCCTCTCTCCTACCTACGCTTTTCCAAGCCTGCCTGCTGCTACCCAACCATTAATCCACCACCAAGCACCTACCATTTTACCACATACTTATCCTTTCACATGTCTTTGCTCTCCTCTGCCTCAAGGCATGTCCAAATGCAAAGAAAATTCCCTTAATTTCTCTCTGACAAACAAATATGCACTCTGCACATCAATGCCATTGAACGGGTTCGTCCCTCTCTCCTACCTACGCTTTTCCAAGCCTGCCTGCTGCTACCCAACCATTAATCCACCACCAAGCACCTACCATTTTACCACATACTTATCCTTTCACATGTCTTTGCTCTCCTCTGCCTCAAGGCATGTCCAAATGCAAAGAAAATTCCCTTAATTTCTCTCTGACAAACAAATATGCACTCTGCACATCAATGCCATTGAACGGGTTCGTCCCTCTCTCCTACCTACGCTTTTCCAAGCCTGCCTGCTGCTACCCAACCATTAATCCACCACCAAGCACCTACCATTTTACCACATACTTATCCTTTCACATGTCTTTGCTCTCCTCTGCCTCAAGGCATGTCCAAATGCAAAGAAAATTCCCTTAATTTCTCTCTGACAAACAAATATGCACTCTGCACATCAATGCCATTGAACGGGTTCGTCCCTCTCTCCTACCTACGCTTTTCCAAGCCTGCCTGCTGCTACCCAACCATTAATCCACCACCAAGCACCTACCATTTTACCACATACTTATCCTTTCACATGTCTTTGCTCTCCTCTGCCTCAAGGCATGTCCAAATGCAAAGAAAATTCCCTTAATTTCTCTCTGACAAACAAATATGCACTCTGCACATCAATGCCATTGAACGGGTTCGTCCCTCTCTCCTACCTACGCTTTTCCAAGCCTGCCTGCTGCTACCCAACCATTAATCCACCACCAAGCACCTACCATTTTACCACATACTTATCCTTTCACATGTCTTTGCTCTCCTCTGCCTCAAGGCATGTCCAAATGCAAAGAAAATTCCCTTAATTTCTCTCTGACAAACAAATATGCACTCTGCACATCAATGCCATTGAACGGGTTCGTCCCTCTCTCCTACCTACGCTTTTCCAAGCCTGCCTGCTGCTACCCAACCATTAATCCACCACCAAGCACCTACCATTTTACCACATACTTATCCTTTCACATGTCTTTGCTCTCCTCTGCCTCAAGGCATGTCCAAATGCAAAGAAAATTCCCTTAATTTCTCTCTGACAAACAAATATGCACTCTGCACATCAATGCCATTGAACGGGTTCGTCCCTCTCTCCTACCTACGCTTTTCCAAGCCTGCCTGCTGCTACCCAACCATTAATCCACCACCAAGCACCTACCATTTTACCACATACTTATCCTTTCACATGTCTTTGCTCTCCTCTGCCTCAAGGCATGTCCAAATGCAAAGAAAATTCCCTTAATTTCTCTCTGACAAACAAATATGCACTCTGCACATCAATGCCATTGAACGGGTTCGTCCCTCTCTCCTACCTACGCTTTTCCAAGCCTGCCTGCTGCTACCCAACCATTAATCCACCACCAAGCACCTACCATTTTACCACATACTTATCCTTTCACATGTCTTTGCTCTCCTCTGCCTCAAGGCATGTCCAAATGCAAAGAAAATTCCCTTAATTTCTCTCTGACAAACAAATATGCACTCTGCACATCAATGCCATTGAACGGGTTCGTCCCTCTCTCCTACCTACGCTTTTCCAAGCCTGCCTGCTGCTACCCAACCATTAATCCACCACCAAGCACCTACCATTTTACCACATACTTATCCTTTCACATGTCTTTGCTCTCCTCTGCCTCAAGGCATGTCCAAATGCAAAGAAAATTCCCTTAATTTCTCTCTGACAAACAAATATGCACTCTGCACATCAATGCCATTGAACGGGTTCGTCCCTCTCTCCTACCTACGCTTTTCCAAGCCTGCCTGCTGCTACCCAACCATTAATCCACCACCAAGCACCTACCATTTTACCACATACTTATCCTTTCACATGTCTTTGCTCTCCTCTGCCTCAAGGCATGTCCAAATGCAAAGAAAATTCCCTTAATTTCTCTCTGACAAACAAATATGCACTCTGCACATCAATGCCATTGAACGGGTTCGTCCCTCTCTCCTACCTACGCTTTTCCAAGCCTGCCTGCTGCTACCCAACCATTAATCCACCACCAAGCACCTACCATTTTACCACATACTTATCCTTTCACATGTCTTTGCTCTCCTCTGCCTCAAGGCATGTCCAAATGCAAAGAAAATTCCCTTAATTTCTCTCTGACAAACAAATATGCACTCTGCACATCAATGCCATTGAACGGGTTCGTCCCTCTCTCCTACCTACGCTTTTCCAAGCCTGCCTGCTGCTACCCAACCATTAATCCACCACCAAGCACCTACCATTTTACCACATACTTATCCTTTCACATGTCTTTGCTCTCCTCTGCCTCAAGGCATGTCCAAATGCAAAGAAAATTCCCTTAATTTCTCTCTGACAAACAAATATGCACTCTGCACATCAATGCCATTGAACGGGTTCGTCCCTCTCTCCTACCTACGCTTTTCCAAGCCTGCCTGCTGCTACCCAACCATTAATCCACCACCAAGCACCTACCATTTTACCACATACTTATCCTTTCACATGTCTTTGCTCTCCTCTGCCTCAAGGCATGTCCAAATGCAAAGAAAATTCCCTTAATTTCTCTCTGACAAACAAATATGCACTCTGCACATCAATGCCATTGAACGGGTTCGTCCCTCTCTCCTACCTACGCTTTTCCAAGCCTGCCTGCTGCTACCCAACCATTAATCCACCACCAAGCACCTACCATTTTACCACATACTTATCCTTTCACATGTCTTTGCTCTCCTCTGCCTCAAGGCATGTCCAAATGCAAAGAAAATTCCCTTAATTTCTCTCTGACAAACAAATATGCACTCTGCACATCAATGCCATTGAACGGGTTCGTCCCTCTCTCCTACCTACGCTTTTCCAAGCCTGCCTGCTGCTACCCAACCATTAATCCACCACCAAGCACCTACCATTTTACCACATACTTATCCTTTCACATGTCTTTGCTCTCCTCTGCCTCAAGGCATGTCCAAATGCAAAGAAAATTCCCTTAATTTCTCTCTGACAAACAAATATGCACTCTGCACATCAATGCCATTGAACGGGTTCGTCCCTCTCTCCTACCTACGCTTTTCCAAGCCTGCCTGCTGCTACCCAACCATTAATCCACCACCAAGCACCTACCATTTTACCACATACTTATCCTTTCACATGTCTTTGCTCTCCTCTGCCTCAAGGCATGTCCAAATGCAAAGAAAATTCCCTTAATTTCTCTCTGACAAACAAATATGCACTCTGCACATCAATGCCATTGAACGGGTTCGTCCCTCTCTCCTACCTACGCTTTTCCAAGCCTGCCTGCTGCTACCCAACCATTAATCCACCACCAAGCACCTACCATTTTACCACATACTTATCCTTTCACATGTCTTTGCTCTCCTCTGCCTCAAGGCATGTCCAAATGCAAAGAAAATTCCCTTAATTTCTCTCTGACAAACAAATATGCACTCTGCACATCAATGCCATTGAACGGGTTCGTCCCTCTCTCCTACCTACGCTTTTCCAAGCCTGCCTGCTGCTACCCAACCATTAATCCACCACCAAGCACCTACCATTTTACCACATACTTATCCTTTCACATGTCTTTGCTCTCCTCTGCCTCAAGGCATGTCCAAATGCAAAGAAAATTCCCTTAATTTCTCTCTGACAAACAAATATGCACTCTGCACATCAATGCCATTGAACGGGTTCGTCCCTCTCTCCTACCTACGCTTTTCCAAGCCTGCCTGCTGCTACCCAACCATTAATCCACCACCAAGCACCTACCATTTTACCACATACTTATCCTTTCACATGTCTTTGCTCTCCTCTGCCTCAAGGCATGTCCAAATGCAAAGAAAATTCCCTTAATTTCTCTCTGACAAACAAATATGCACTCTGCACATCAATGCCATTGAACGGGTTCGTCCCTCTCTCCTACCTACGCTTTTCCAAGCCTGCCTGCTGCTACCCAACCATTAATCCACCACCAAGCACCTACCATTTTACCACATACTTATCCTTTCACATGTCTTTGCTCTCCTCTGCCTCAAGGCATGTCCAAATGCAAAGAAAATTCCCTTAATTTCTCTCTGACAAACAAATATGCACTCTGCACATCAATGCCATTGAACGGGTTCGTCCCTCTCTCCTACCTACGCTTTTCCAAGCCTGCCTGCTGCTACCCAACCATTAATCCACCACCAAGCACCTACCATTTTACCACATACTTATCCTTTCACATGTCTTTGCTCTCCTCTGCCTCAAGGCATGTCCAAATGCAAAGAAAATTCCCTTAATTTCTCTCTGACAAACAAATATGCACTCTGCACATCAATGCCATTGAACGGGTTCGTCCCTCTCTCCTACCTACGCTTTTCCAAGCCTGCCTGCTGCTACCCAACCATTAATCCACCACCAAGCACCTACCATTTTACCACATACTTATCCTTTCACATGTCTTTGCTCTCCTCTGCCTCAAGGCATGTCCAAATGCAAAGAAAATTCCCTTAATTTCTCTCTGACAAACAAATATGCACTCTGCACATCAATGCCATTGAACGGGTTCGTCCCTCTCTCCTACCTACGCTTTTCCAAGCCTGCCTGCTGCTACCCAACCATTAATCCACCACCAAGCACCTACCATTTTACCACATACTTATCCTTTCACATGTCTTTGCTCTCCTCTGCCTCAAGGCATGTCCAAATGCAAAGAAAATTCCCTTAATTTCTCTCTGACAAACAAATATGCACTCTGCACATCAATGCCATTGAACGGGTTCGTCCCTCTCTCCTACCTACGCTTTTCCAAGCCTGCCTGCTGCTACCCAACCATTAATCCACCACCAAGCACCTACCATTTTACCACATACTTATCCTTTCACATGTCTTTGCTCTCCTCTGCCTCAAGGCATGTCCAAATGCAAAGAAAATTCCCTTAATTTCTCTCTGACAAACAAATATGCACTCTGCACATCAATGCCATTGAACGGGTTCGTCCCTCTCTCCTACCTACGCTTTTCCAAGCCTGCCTGCTGCTACCCAACCATTAATCCACCACCAAGCACCTACCATTTTACCACATACTTATCCTTTCACATGTCTTTGCTCTCCTCTGCCTCAAGGCATGTCCAAATGCAAAGAAAATTCCCTTAATTTCTCTCTGACAAACAAATATGCACTCTGCACATCAATGCCATTGAACGGGTTCGTCCCTCTCTCCTACCTACGCTTTTCCAAGCCTGCCTGCTGCTACCCAACCATTAATCCACCACCAAGCACCTACCATTTTACCACATACTTATCCTTTCACATGTCTTTGCTCTCCTCTGCCTCAAGGCATGTCCAAATGCAAAGAAAATTCCCTTAATTTCTCTCTGACAAACAAATATGCACTCTGCACATCAATGCCATTGAACGGGTTCGTCCCTCTCTCCTACCTACGCTTTTCCAAGCCTGCCTGCTGCTACCCAACCATTAATCCACCACCAAGCACCTACCATTTTACCACATACTTATCCTTTCACATGTCTTTGCTCTCCTCTGCCTCAAGGCATGTCCAAATGCAAAGAAAATTCCCTTAATTTCTCTCTGACAAACAAATATGCACTCTGCACATCAATGCCATTGAACGGGTTCGTCCCTCTCTCCTACCTACGCTTTTCCAAGCCTGCCTGCTGCTACCCAACCATTAATCCACCACCAAGCACCTACCATTTTACCACATACTTATCCTTTCACATGTCTTTGCTCTCCTCTGCCTCAAGGCATGTCCAAATGCAAAGAAAATTCCCTTAATTTCTCTCTGACAAACAAATATGCACTCTGCACATCAATGCCATTGAACGGGTTCGTCCCTCTCTCCTACCTACGCTTTTCCAAGCCTGCCTGCTGCTACCCAACCATTAATCCACCACCAAGCACCTACCATTTTACCACATACTTATCCTTTCACATGTCTTTGCTCTCCTCTGCCTCAAGGCATGTCCAAATGCAAAGAAAATTCCCTTAATTTCTCTCTGACAAACAAATATGCACTCTGCACATCAATGCCATTGAACGGGTTCGTCCCTCTCTCCTACCTACGCTTTTCCAAGCCTGCCTGCTGCTACCCAACCATTAATCCACCACCAAGCACCTACCATTTTACCACATACTTATCCTTTCACATGTCTTTGCTCTCCTCTGCCTCAAGGCATGTCCAAATGCAAAGAAAATTCCCTTAATTTCTCTCTGACAAACAAATATGCACTCTGCACATCAATGCCATTGAACGGGTTCGTCCCTCTCTCCTACCTACGCTTTTCCAAGCCTGCCTGCTGCTACCCAACCATTAATCCACCACCAAGCACCTACCATTTTACCACATACTTATCCTTTCACATGTCTTTGCTCTCCTCTGCCTCAAGGCATGTCCAAATGCAAAGAAAATTCCCTTAATTTCTCTCTGACAAACAAATATGCACTCTGCACATCAATGCCATTGAACGGGTTCGTCCCTCTCTCCTACCTACGCTTTTCCAAGCCTGCCTGCTGCTACCCAACCATTAATCCACCACCAAGCACCTACCATTTTACCACATACTTATCCTTTCACATGTCTTTGCTCTCCTCTGCCTCAAGGCATGTCCAAATGCAAAGAAAATTCCCTTAATTTCTCTCTGACAAACAAATATGCACTCTGCACATCAATGCCATTGAACGGGTTCGTCCCTCTCTCCTACCTACGCTTTTCCAAGCCTGCCTGCTGCTACCCAACCATTAATCCACCACCAAGCACCTACCATTTTACCACATACTTATCCTTTCACATGTCTTTGCTCTCCTCTGCCTCAAGGCATGTCCAAATGCAAAGAAAATTCCCTTAATTTCTCTCTGACAAACAAATATGCACTCTGCACATCAATGCCATTGAACGGGTTCGTCCCTCTCTCCTACCTACGCTTTTCCAAGCCTGCCTGCTGCTACCCAACCATTAATCCACCACCAAGCACCTACCATTTTACCACATACTTATCCTTTCACATGTCTTTGCTCTCCTCTGCCTCAAGGCATGTCCAAATGCAAAGAAAATTCCCTTAATTTCTCTCTGACAAACAAATATGCACTCTGCACATCAATGCCATTGAACGGGTTCGTCCCTCTCTCCTACCTACGCTTTTCCAAGCCTGCCTGCTGCTACCCAACCATTAATCCACCACCAAGCACCTACCATTTTACCACATACTTATCCTTTCACATGTCTTTGCTCTCCTCTGCCTCAAGGCATGTCCAAATGCAAAGAAAATTCCCTTAATTTCTCTCTGACAAACAAATATGCACTCTGCACATCAATGCCATTGAACGGGTTCGTCCCTCTCTCCTACCTACGCTTTTCCAAGCCTGCCTGCTGCTACCCAACCATTAATCCACCACCAAGCACCTACCATTTTACCACATACTTATCCTTTCACATGTCTTTGCTCTCCTCTGCCTCAAGGCATGTCCAAATGCAAAGAAAATTCCCTTAATTTCTCTCTGACAAACAAATATGCACTCTGCACATCAATGCCATTGAACGGGTTCGTCCCTCTCTCCTACCTACGCTTTTCCAAGCCTGCCTGCTGCTACCCAACCATTAATCCACCACCAAGCACCTACCATTTTACCACATACTTATCCTTTCACATGTCTTTGCTCTCCTCTGCCTCAAGGCATGTCCAAATGCAAAGAAAATTCCCTTAATTTCTCTCTGACAAACAAATATGCACTCTGCAAATCAATGCCATTGAACGGGTTCGTCCCTCTCTCCTACCTACGCTTTTCCAAGCCTGCCTGCTGCTACCCAACCATTAATCCACCACCAAGCACCTACCATTTTACCACATACTTATCCTTTCACATGTCTTTGCTCTCCTCTGCCTCAAGGCATGTCCAAATGCAAAGAAAATTCCCTTAATTTCTCTCTGACAAACAAATATGCACTCTGCACATCAATGCCATTGAACGGGTTCGTCCCTCTCTCCTACCTACGCTTTTCCAAGCCTGCCTGCTGCTACCCAACCATTAATCCACCACCAAGCACCTACCATTTTACCACATACTTATCCTTTCACATGTCTTTGCTCTCCTCTGCCTCAAGGCATGTCCAAATGCAAAGAAAATTCCCTTAATTTCTCTCTGACAAACAAATATGCACTCTGCACATCAATGCCATTGAACGGGTTCGTCCCTCTCTCCTACCTACGCTTTTCCAAGCCTGCCTGCTGCTACCCAACCATTAATCCACCACCAAGCACCTACCATTTTACCACATACTTATCCTTTCACATGTCTTTGCTCTCCTCTGCCTCAAGGCATGTCCAAATGCAAAGAAAATTCCCTTAATTTCTCTCTGACAAACAAATATGCACTCTGCACATCAATGCCATTGAACGGGTTCGTCCCTCTCTCCTACCTACGCTTTTCCAAGCCTGCCTGCTGCTACCCAACCATTAATCCACCACCAAGCACCTACCATTTTACCACATACTTATCCTTTCACATGTCTTTGCTCTCCTCTGCCTCAAGGCATGTCCAAATGCAAAGAAAATTCCCTTAATTTCTCTCTGACAAACAAATATGCACTCTGCACATCAATGCCATTGAACGGGTTCGTCCCTCTCTCCTACCTACGCTTTTCCAAGCCTGCCTGCTGCTACCCAACCATTAATCCACCACCAAGCACCTACCATTTTACCACATACTTATCCTTTCACATGTCTTTGCTCTCCTCTGCCTCAAGGCATGTCCAAATGCAAAGAAAATTCCCTTAATTTCTCTCTGACAAACAAATATGCACTCTGCACATCAATGCCATTGAACGGGTTCGTCCCTCTCTCCTACCTACGCTTTTCCAAGCCTGCCTGCTGCTACCCAACCATTAATCCACCACCAAGCACCTACCATTTTACCACATACTTATCCTTTCACATGTCTTTGCTCTCCTCTGCCTCAAGGCATGTCCAAATGCAAAGAAAATTCCCTTAATTTCTCTCTGACAAACAAATATGCACTCTGCACATCAATGCCATTGAACGGGTTCGTCCCTCTCTCCTACCTACGCTTTTCCAAGCCTGCCTGCTGCTACCCAACCATTAATCCACCACCAAGCACCTACCATTTTACCACATACTTATCCTTTCACATGTCTTTGCTCTCCTCTGCCTCAAGGCATGTCCAAATGCAAAGAAAATTCCCTTAATTTCTCTCTGACAAACAAATATGCACTCTGCACATCAATGCCATTGAACGGGTTCGTCCCTCTCTCCTACCTACGCTTTTCCAAGCCTGCCTGCTGCTACCCAACCATTAATCCACCACCAAGCACCTACCATTTTACCACATACTTATCCTTTCACATGTCTTTGCTCTCCTCTGCCTCAAGGCATGTCCAAATGCAAAGAAAATTCCCTTAATTTCTCTCTGACAAACAAATATGCACTCTGCACATCAATGCCATTGAACGGGTTCGTCCCTCTCTCCTACCTACGCTTTTCCAAGCCTGCCTGCTGCTACCCAACCATTAATCCACCACCAAGCACCTACCATTTTACCACATACTTATCCTTTCACATGTCTTTGCTCTCCTCTGCCTCAAGGCATGTCCAAATGCAAAGAAAATTCCCTTAATTTCTCTCTGACAAACAAATATGCACTCTGCACATCAATGCCATTGAACGGGTTCGTCCCTCTCTCCTACCTACGCTTTTCCAAGCCTGCCTGCTGCTACCCAACCATTAATCCACCACCAAGCACCTACCATTTTACCACATACTTATCCTTTCACATGTCTTTGCTCTCCTCTGCCTCAAGGCATGTCCAAATGCAAAGAAAATTCCCTTAATTTCTCTCTGACAAACAAATATGCACTCTGCACATCAATGCCATTGAACGGGTTCGTCCCTCTCTCCTACCTACGCTTTTCCAAGCCTGCCTGCTGCTACCCAACCATTAATCCACCACCAAGCACCTACCATTTTACCACATACTTATCCTTTCACATGTCTTTGCTCTCCTCTGCCTCAAGGCATGTCCAAATGCAAAGAAAATTCCCTTAATTTCTCTCTGACAAACAAATATGCACTCTGCACATCAATGCCATTGAACGGGTTCGTCCCTCTCTCCTACCTACGCTTTTCCAAGCCTGCCTGCTGCTACCCAACCATTAATCCACCACCAAGCACCTACCATTTTACCACATACTTATCCTTTCACATGTCTTTGCTCTCCTCTGCCTCAAGGCATGTCCAAATGCAAAGAAAATTCCCTTAATTTCTCTCTGACAAACAAATATGCACTCTGCACATCAATGCCATTGAACGGGTTCGTCCCTCTCTCCTACCTACGCTTTTCCAAGCCTGCCTGCTGCTACCCAACCATTAATCCACCACCAAGCACCTACCATTTTACCACATACTTATCCTTTCACATGTCTTTGCTCTCCTCTGCCTCAAGGCATGTCCAAATGCAAAGAAAATTCCCTTAATTTCTCTCTGACAAACAAATATGCACTCTGCACATCAATGCCATTGAACGGGTTCGTCCCTCTCTCCTACCTACGCTTTTCCAAGCCTGCCTGCTGCTACCCAACCATTAATCCACCACCAAGCACCTACCATTTTACCACATACTTATCCTTTCACATGTCTTTGCTCTCCTCTGCCTCAAGGCATGTCCAAATGCAAAGAAAATTCCCTTAATTTCTCTCTGACAAACAAATATGCACTCTGCACATCAATGCCATTGAACGGGTTCGTCCCTCTCTCCTACCTACGCTTTTCCAAGCCTGCCTGCTGCTACCCAACCATTAATCCACCACCAAGCACCTACCATTTTACCACATACTTATCCTTTCACATGTCTTTGCTCTCCTCTGCCTCAAGGCATGTCCAAATGCAAAGAAAATTCCCTTAATTTCTCTCTGACAAACAAATATGCACTCTGCACATCAATGCCATTGAACGGGTTCGTCCCTCTCTCCTACCTACGCTTTTCCAAGCCTGCCTGCTGCTACCCAACCATTAATCCACCACCAAGCACCTACCATTTTACCACATACTTATCCTTTCACATGTCTTTGCTCTCCTCTGCCTCAAGGCATGTCCAAATGCAAAGAAAATTCCCTTAATTTCTCTCTGACAAACAAATATGCACTCTGCACATCAATGCCATTGAACGGG
>NW_027264830.1:0-16753 GCF_036320965.1 Panulirus ornatus
CAGTCTCAAAAAAATATTTATTGTAACTTTTTTCAAATCACAAGTCCAAAAAATTTGTAACTTCAATCACCAGTCCGAAAAAAAAATTTTGTAACTTCGAATTCACTAGTCTCGAAATAAAATATATTGTATCTTGAAATGCACCAGTCTCGAAAAAAAATATTTTATTTTACCTTTTTTCTAATTCACCAGTCTCGAAAAAACCAGTCTCTAAAAAAAATATTTTATTGTAACTTGTCTTTGAATCCACCAGTCCGAAAAAAAAATTTTGTAACTTCGAATTCACCAGTCTCGAAAAAAAAAATTGTATCTTGAAATGCACCAGTCTCGAAAAAAATATTTTATTGTACCTTTTTTTCTAATTCACCAGTCTCAAAAAAAATATTGTAAATTTTCTTCGAATTCACTATTCTCAAAAAATATATATTTTATTGTAAGTTTTCTTCGAATTCACCAGTGTCGAAAAAAAATTTTTTTATTGTAACTTATATTCGAATTCACCATTCTCGAAAAAAAAATATTTTGTAATTCTCTTTAAATTCACCAGTCTCGAAAAAAAATTTTATTTAAATTTTCTTCGAATTCCTCAGTCTCGAAAACAATATCTTATTGTAACTTTTTTCGAAATCACCAGTCTCGAAAAAATCCAGTCTCAAAAAAAAATATTGTAACTTTTCTTCGAATTCACCTGTCACTAAAAAAATTTTTGTAAATTATATTCGAATTCAGTTTCGAAGAAAAAATATATTATTGTAACTGTTCTTCGAATTCACCATTCTCGAAAAAATCCACTCAAAAAAAAATATTGTAACTTTCCTTCGAATTCACCAGTCTCGAAGAATAATATTTTATTGTTACTTCGAATTCACCAGTCTCGAAAAAAAATATTTTATTGTAACTTCGAATTCACCAGTCTCAAAAAAAAATCTAGTAACTTTTATTCGAAATTACTAGTCTCGAAAAAATATTTTATTGTAGCTTGTCTTCGAATTGAGAAGTCCGAGAAAAAATTTTTATTGTAACGTCTTCGAATTCACCTGTCTTGAAAAAAAATATTTTGTGACTTTTCTTCGAATTCACCAGTCTCGACAAAAAAATATTTTATTGTAACTTTATTTCGAATTCACCAGTCTCGAAAAAAATTTATTAACTTTTATTCGAATTCACCAATCTTGAAAAAAATATTGCAACTTCGAATTCACCAGTCTTGAAAAAAAAATATTGTAAATTTTCTTCGAATTCCTCAGTCTTGAAAAAAATATTTTATTGTAACTTTTTTCGAATTCACCAGTCTCGAAAAAAACCAGTCTCGAAAAAAAATATTGTAATTTTTCTTTCGAATTCACCAGTCTCGAAAAAAAATATTATTGTAACTTTCTTCGAATTCACCAGTCTCGAAAAAAACTAGTCTCGGAAAAAAATATTGTAACTTTTCTTCGAATTCACCAGCCTCGAAAAAAATATTTTATTTTAACTTTTCTTCGAATTCACTAGTTTTGAAAAAAAACTAGTCTCAAAGAATAAATATTGTAACTTTTCTTCGAATTCACCTATCTCGAAAAAAAATATTTTATTGTAACTGTTCTTCGAATTCACCAGTCTCGACAAAAAAATATTTTATTGTAACTTTTTTTCAATTCACCGTCTCGAAAAAAATTTATTGTAACTTATTCGAATTCACAGTCTCGAAAAAAAAATTTTTATTGTAACTTGTCTTCGAAATTCACCAGTCTCGAAAAAAAAATTTTTGTAACTTTCTTCGAATTCACCAGTCCGAAAAAAAAATATATTGTAACTTGAAATCACTAGTCTCGAAAAAAATATATTGTATCTTGAAATGCACCAGTCTCGAAAAAAAATATTTTATTTACCTTTTTTCTAATTCACCAGTTCGAAAAAACCAGTCTCTAAAAAAAATATTTTATTGTAACTTGTCTTCGAATTCACCAGTCCGAAAAAAAAATTTTGTAACTTCGAATTACCAGTCTCGAAAAAAAATATATTTTATCTTGAAATGCACCAGTCTCGAAAAAAATATTTTATTGTACCTTTATTTCTAATTCACCATCGAAAGTCTCAAAAAAAAAATATTGTAAATTTTCTTCGAATTCACTATTCTCAAAAAATATATATTTTATTGTAAGTTCTTCGAATTCACCAGTGTCAAAAAAAAATATTTTATTGTAACTTCTATTCGAATTCACCATTCTCGAAAAAAAAATATTTTGTAAATTCTCTTTAAATTCACCAGTCTCGAAAAAAAATTTTATTTAAATTTTCTTCGAATTCCTCAGTCTCAAAAACAATATTTTATTGTAACTTTTTTTCGAATTCACCAGTCTCGAAAAAATCCAGTCTCAAAAAAAAATATTGTAACTTTTCTTCGAATTCACCTGTCTCGAAAAAAATTTTTGTAAATTTTATTCGAATTCAGTTTTGAAGAAAAAATATATTATTGTAACTTTTCTTCGAATTCACCATTCTCGAAAAAATCCAGTCTCAAAAAAAATATTGTAACTTTCCTTCGAATTCACCAGTCTCGAAAACAAATATTTTATTGTAGCTTCGAATTCACCAGTCTCGAAAAAAATATTTTATTGTAACTTCGAATTCACCAGTCTCAAAAAAAATCTTGTAACTTTTATTCGAATTTACTAGTCTCGAAAAAATATTTTATTGTAGCTTGTCTTCGAATTCAGAAGTCCGAAAAATTTTTTTATTGTAACGTCTTCGAATTCACCTGTCTCGAAAAAAAATATTTTATTGTAACTTTTCTTCGAACTCAGCAGTCTCAAAAAAAATATTTTATTGTAACTTTTCTTCGAATTCACCAGTCTCGACAAAAAAATATTTTATTGTAACTTTATTTTGAATTCACCAGTCTCGAAAAAAATTTATTAACTTTTATTCGAATTCACCAATCTTGAAAAAAATATTGCAACTTCGAATTCACCAGTCTTGAAAAAAAAATATTGTAAATTTTCTTCGAATTCCTCAGTCTTGAAAAAAATATTTTATTGTAACTTTTTTCGAATTCACCAGTCTCGAAAAAAACCAGTCCCGAAAAAAAATATTGTAATTTTTTTTCGAATTCACCAGTCTCGAAAAAAAATATTATTGTAACTTTCTTCGAATTCACCAGTCTCGAAAAAAATAGTCTCGAAAAAAAATATCGTAACTTTTCTTCGAATTCACCAGCCTCGAAAAAAATATTTTATTGTAACTTTTCTTCGAATTCACTAGTTTTGAAAAAAACTAGTCTCAAAGAAAAAATATTGTAACATTTCTTCGAATTCACCTATCTCGAAAAAAAATATTTTATCGTAACTGTTCTTCGAATTCACCAGTCTCGACAAAAAATATTTTATTGTAACTTTTTTTCGAATTCACCTGTCTCGAAAAAAATATTTTATTGTAACTTGAATTCGAATTCACAAGTCCGAAAAAACATATTTTATTGTAACTACTCTTCGAATTCACCAGTCTCGAAAAAAAATATTTTATTGTAACTTTTTTTTAATTCACGAGTCTGAAAAAAATATTTTGACTTTTATTCGAATTCACCAGTCTCGAAAAAAAATATTTAATTGTAACTTTTCTTCGAATTCACCAGTTTCGAAAAAAACATTGTAACTTTTATTCGAATTCACCAGTCTCTAAAAAAATATTTTATTGTAACTTGTCTTCGAATTCACCAGTCCGAAAAAAAAATTTTGTAACTTCGAATTCACTAGTCTCGAAATAAAATATATTGTATCTTGAAATGCACCAGTCTCGAAAAAAAATATTTTATTTTACCTTTTTTCTAATTCACCAGTCTCGAAAAAACCAGTCTCTAAAAAAAATATTTTATTGTAACTTGTCTTCGAATTCACCAGTCCGAAAAAAAAATTTTGTAACTTCGAATTCACCAGTCTCGAAAAAAAATATATTGTATCTTGAAATGCACCAGTCTCGAAAAAAATATCTTATTGTACCTTTTCTTCTAATTCACCATTCTCGAAAAAACCAGTCTCAAAAAAAAATATTGTAAATTTTCTTCGAATTCACTATTCTCAAAAAATATATATTTTATTGTAAGTTTTCTTCGAATTCACCAGTGTCGAAAAAAAATTATTGTAACTTCTATTCGAATTCACCATTCTCGAAAAAAAAAATATTTTGTAAATTCTCTTTAAATTCACCAGTCTCGAAAAAAATTTTATTTAAATTTTCTTCGAATTCCTCAGTCTCGAAAACAATATTTTATTGTAACTTTTTTTCGAATTCACCAGTCTCGAAAAAATCCAGTCTCAAAAAAAAATATTGTAACTTTTCTTCGAATTCACCTGTCTCGAAAAAAATTTTTGTAAATTTTATTCGAATTCAGTTTCGAAGAAAAAATATATTATTGTAACTTTTCTTCGAATTCACCATTCTCGAAAAAATCCAGTCTCAAAAAAAATATTGTAACTTTCCTTCGAATTCACCAGTCTCGAAAAAAATATTTTATTGTAACTTCGAATTCACCAGTCTCGAAAAAAAATATTTTATTGTAACTTCGAATTCACCAGTCTCAAAAAAAAATCTTGTAACTTTTATTCGAATTTACTAGTCTCGAAAAAATATTTTATTGTAGCTTGTCTTCGAATTCAGAAGTCCGAGAAAAAATTTTTATTGTAACGTCTTCGAATTCACCTGTCTTGAAAAAAAATATTTTGTAACTTTTCTTCGAACTCAGCAGTCTCAAAAAAAAATATTTTGTAACTTTTCTTCGAATTCACCAGTCTCGACAAAAAAAATTTTATTGTAACTTTATTTCGAATTCACCAGTCTCGAAAAAAATTTATTAACTTTTATTCGAATTCACCAATCTTGAAAAAAATATTGCAACTTCGAATTCACCAGTCTTGAAAAAAAAATATTGTAAATTTTCTTCGAATTCCTCAGTCTTGAAAAAAATATTTTATTGTAACTTTTTTCAAATTCACCAGTCTCGAAGAAAAAAATATTGTAACTTTCTTCGAATTCACCAGTCTCGAAAAAACTAGTCTCGAAAAAAATATTGTAACTTTTCTTCGAATTCACCAGCCTCGAAAAAAATATTTTATTGTAACTTTTCTTCGAATTCACTAGTTTTGAAAAAAACTAGTCTCAAAGAATAAATATTGTAACTTTTCTTCGAATTCACCTATCTCGAAAAAAAATATTTTATCGTAACTGTTCTTCGAATTCACCAGTCTCGACAAAAAATATTTTATTGTAACTTTTTTCGAATTCACCTGTCTCGAAAAAAATATTTTATTGTAACTTGAATTCGAATTCACAAGTCCGAAAAAACATATTTTATTGTAACTACTCTTCGAATTCACCAGTCTCGAAAAAAATATTTATTGTAACTTTTTTTTAATTCACGAGTCTGAAAAAAATATTTCGACTTTTATTCGAATTCACCAGTCCTCGAAAAAAATATTTAATTGTAACTTTTCTTCGAATTCACCAGTTTCGAAAAAAACATTGTAACTTTTATTCGAATTCACCAGTCTCGAAAAAAAATATTTTATTGTAACTTGTCTTCGAATTCACCAGTCCGAAAAAAAAATTTTGTAACTTCGAATTCACTAGTCTCGAAATAAAATATATTGTATCTTGAAATGCACCAGTCTCGAAAAAAAATATTTTATTTTACCTTTTTTCTAATTCACCAGTCTCGAAAAAACCAGTCCTCTAAAAAAAATATTTTATTGTAACTTGTCTTCGAATTCACCAGTCCGAAAAAAAAATTTTGTAACTTCGAATTCACTAGTCTCGAAATAAAATATATTGTATCTTGAAATGCACCAGTCTCGAAAAAAAATATTTTATTTTACCTTTTTTCTAATTCACCAGTCTCGAAAAAACCAGTCTCTAAAAAAAATATTTTATTGTAACTTGTCTTCGAATTCACCAGTCCGAAAAAAAAATTTTGTAACTTCGAATTCACTAGTCTCGAAATAAAATATATTGTATCTTGAAATGCACCAGTCTCGAAAAAAAATATTTTATTTTACCTTTTTTCTAATTCACCAGTCTCGAAAAAACCAGTCTCTAAAAAAAATATTTTATTGTAACTTGTCTTTGAATCCACCAGTC
Source organism: Panulirus ornatus (assembly GCF_036320965.1). Lineage (NCBI taxonomy): Eukaryota > Metazoa > Arthropoda > Malacostraca > Decapoda > Palinuridae > Panulirus > Panulirus ornatus. Next base: position 6,112 of record NW_027264830.1, read on the forward strand.
CGAAAAAAAAATTTTGTAACTTCGAATTCACCAGTCTTGAAAAAAAAATTGTATCTTGAAATGCACCAGTCTCGAAAAAAATATTTTATTGTACCTTTTTTTCTAATTCACCAGTCTCAAAAAAAATATTGTAAATTTTCTTCGAATTCACTATTCTCAAAAAATATATATTTTATTGTAAGTTTTCTTCGAATTCACCAGTGTCGAAAAAAAATTTTTTTATTGTAACTTATATTCGAATTCACCATTCTCGAAAAAAAAATATTTTGTAAATTCTCTTTAAATTCACCAGTCTCGAAAAAAAATTTTATTTAAATTTTCTTCGAATTCCTCAGTCTCAAAAACAATATTTTATTGTAACTTTTTTTCGAATTCACCAGTCTCGAAAAAATCCAGTCTCAAAAAAAAATATTGTAACTTTTCTTCGAATTCACCTGTCACTAAAAAAATTTTTGTAAATTTTATTCGAATTCAGTTTCGAAGAAAAAATATATTATTGTAACTGTTCTTCGAATTCACCATTCTCGAAAAAATCCAGCTCAAAAAAAATATTGTAACTTTCCTTCGAATTCACCAGTCTCGAAGAACAAATATTTTATTGTAGCTTCGAATTCACCAGTCTCGAAAAAAATATTTTATTGTAACTTCGAATTCACCAGTCTCAAAAAAAAATCTTGTAACTTTTATTCGAATTTACTAGTCTCGAAAAAATATTTTATTGTAGCTTGTCTTCGAATTCAGAAGTCCGAAAAAGATTTTTATTGTAACGTCTTCGAATTCACCTGTCTCGAAAAAAAATATTTTATTGTAACTTTTCTTCGAACTCAGCAGTCTCAAAAAAAAATATTTTATTGTAACTTTTCTTCGAATTCACCAGTCTCGACAAAAAAATATTTTATTGTAACTTTATTTCGAATTCACCAGTCTCGAAAAAAATTTATTAACTTTTATTCGAATTCACCAATCTTGAAAAAAATATTGCAACTTCGAATTCACCAGTCTTGAAAAAAAAATATTGTAAATTTTCTTCGAATTCCTCAGTCTTGAAAAAAATATTTTATTGTAACTTTTTTCGAATTCACCAGTCTCGAAAAAAACCAGTCCCGAAAAAAAATATTGTAATTTTTTTTCGAATTCACCAGTCTCGAAAAAAAATATTATTGTAACTGTTCTTCGAATTCACCAGTCTCGACAAAAATAGTCTCGAAAAAAAATATTGTAACTTTTCTTCGAATTCACCTGTCTCGAAAAAAAATATTTTATTGTAACTTGAATTCGAATTCACAAGTCCGAAAAAACAAATTTTATTGTAACTATTCGAATTCACCAGTCTCGAAAAAAACATTGTAACTTTTATTCGAATTCACCAGTCTCTAAAAAAAATATTTTATTGTAACTTGTCTTCGAATTCACCAGTCCGAAAAAAAAATTTTGTAACTTCGAATTCACCAGTCTCGAAAAAAATATTTTATTGTAACTTGAATTCGAATTCACAAGTCCGAAAAAACATATTTTATTGTAACTACTCTTCGAATTCACCAGTCTCGAAAAAAAATATTTTATTGTAACTTTTTTTTAATTCACGAGTCTGAAAAAAATATTTCGACTTTTATTCGAATTCACCAGTCTCGAAAAAAATATTTAATTGTAACTTTTCTTCGAATTCACCAGTTTCGAAAAAAACATTGTAACTTTTATTCGAATTCACCAGTCTCTAAAAAAATATTTTATTGTAACTTGTCTTCGAATTCACCAGTCCGAAAAAAAAATTTTGTAACTTCGAATTCACTAGTCTCGAAATAAAATATATTGTATCTTGAAATGCACCAGTCTCGAAAAAAAATATTTTATTTTACCTTTTTTCTAATTCACCAGTCTCGAAAAAACCAGTCTCTAAAAAAAATATTTTATTGTAACTTGTCTTCGAATTCACCAGTCCGAAAAAAAAATTTTGTAACTTCGAATTCACTAGTCTCGAAATAAAATATATTGTATCTTGAAATGCACCAGTCTCGAAAAAAAATATTTTATTTTACCTTTTTTCTAATTCACCAGTCTCGAAAAAACCAGTCTCTAAAAAAAATATTTTATTGTAACTTGTCTTTGAATCCACCAGTCCGAAAAAAAAATTTTGTAACTTCGAATTCACCAGTCTCGAAAAAAAAATTGTATCTTGAAATGCACCAGTCTCGAAAAAAATATTTTATTGTACCTTTTTTTCTAATTCACCAGTCTCAAAAAAAATATTGTAAATTTTCTTCGAATTCACTATTCTCAAAAAATATATATTTTATTGTAAGTTTTCTTCGAATTCACCAGTGTCGAAAAAAAATTTTTTTATTGTAACTTATATTCGAATTCACCATTCTCGAAAAAAAAATATTTTGTAAATTCTCTTTAAATTCACCAGTCTCGAAAAAAAATTTTATTTAAATTTTCTTCGAATTCCTCAGTCTCGAAAACAATATCTTATTGTAACTTTTTTTCGAAATCACCAGTCTCGAAAAAATCCAGTCTCAAAAAAAAATATTGTAACTTTTCTTCGAATTCACCTGTCACTAAAAAAATTTTTGTAAATTATATTCGAATTCAGTTTCGAAGAAAAAATATATTATTGTAACTGTTCTTCGAATTCACCATTCTCGAAAAAATCCACTCAAAAAAAAATATTGTAACTTTCCTTCGAATTCACCAGTCTCGAAGAATAATATTTTATTGTTACTTCGAATTCACCAGTCTCGAAAAAAAATATTTTATTGTAACTTCGAATTCACCAGTCTCAAAAAAAAATCTAGTAACTTTTATTCGAAATTACTAGTCTCGAAAAAATATTTTATTGTAGCTTGTCTTCGAATTCAGAAGTCCGAAAAAAGATTTTATTGTAACGTCTTCGAATTCACCTGTCTTGAAAAAAAATATTTTATTGTAACTTTTCTTCGAACTCAGCAGTCTCAAAAAAAAATATTTTATTGTAACTTTTCTTCGAATTCACTAGTCTCGACAAAAAAATATTTTATTGTAACTTTATTTCGAATTCACCAGTCTCGAAAAAAATTTATTAACTTTTATTCGAATTCACCAATCTTGAAAAAAATATTGCAACTTCGAATTCACCAGTCTTGAAAAAAAAATATTGTAAATTTTCTTCGAATTCCTCAGTCTTGAAAAAAATATTTTATTGTAACTTTTTTCGAATTCACCAGTCTCGAAAAAAACCAGTCTCGAAAAAAAATATTGTAATTTTTCTTCGAATTCACCAGTCTCGAAAAAAATATTATTGTAACTTTCTTCGAATTCACCAGTCTCGAAAAAAACTAGTCTCGGAAAAAAATATTGTAACTTTTCTTCGAATTCACCAGCCTCGAAAAAAATATTTTATTTTAACTTTTCTTCGAATTCACTAGTTTTGAAAAAAAAACTAGTCTCAAAGAATAAATATTGTAACTTTTCTTCGAATTCACCTATCTCGAAAAAAAATATTTTATTGTAACTGTTCTTCGAATTCACCAGTCTCGACAAAAAAATATTTTATTGTAACTTTTTTTCGAATTCACCTGTCTCGAAAAAAAATATTTTATTGTAACTTGAATTCGAATTCACAAGTCCGAAAAAACAAATTTTATTGTAACTATTCGAATTCACCAGTCTCGAAAAAAACATTGTAACTTTTATTCGAATTCACCAGTCTCTAAAAAAAATATTTTATTGTAACTTGTCTTCGAATTCACCAGTCCGAAAAAAAAATTTTGTAACTTCGAATTCACCAGTCTCGAAAAAAATATTTTATTGTACCTTTTTTTCTAATTCACCATTCTCGAAAAAACCAGTCTCAAAAAAAATATTGTAAATTTTCTTCGAATTCACTATTCTCAAAAAATATGTATTTTATTGTAAGTTCTTCGAATTCACCAGTGTCAAAAAAAAAATATTTTATTGTAACTTCTATTCGAATTCACCATTCTCGAAAAAAAAATATTTTGTAAATTCTCTTTAAATTCACCAGTCTCGAAAAAAAATTTTATTTAAATTTTCTTCGAATTCCTCAGTCTCAAAAACAATATTTTATTGTAACTTTTTTTCGAATTCACCAGTCTCGAAAAAATCCAGTCTCAAAAAAAAATATTGTAACTTTTCTTCGAATTCACCTGTCTCGAAAAAAATTTTTGTAAATTTTATTCGAATTCAGTTTTGAAGAAAAAATATATTATTGTAACTTTTCTTCGAATTCACCATTCTCGAAAAAATCCAGTCTCAAAAAAAATATTGTAACTTTCCTTCGAATTCACCAGTCTCGAAAACAAATATTTTATTGTAGCTTCGAATTCACCAGTCTCGAAAAAAATATTTTATTGTAACTTCGAATTCACCAGTCTCAAAAAAAAATCTTGTAACTTTTATTCGAATTTACTAGTCTCGAAAAAATATTTTATTGTAGCTTGTCTTCGAATTCAGAAGTCCGAAAAAATTTTTTATTGTAACGTCTTCGAATTCACCTGTCTCGAAAAAAAATATTTTATTGTAACTTTTCTTCGAACTCAGCAGTCTCAAAAAAAAATATTTTATTGTAACTTTTCTTCGAATTCACCAGTCTCGACAAAAAAATATTTTATTGTAACTTTATTTCGAATTCACCAGTCTCGAAAAAAATTTATTAACTTTTATTCGAATTCACCAATCTTGAAAAAAATATTGCAACTTCGAATTCACCAGTCTTGAAAAAAAAATATTGTAAATTTTCTTCGAATTCCTCAGTCTTGAAAAAAATATTTTATTGTAACTTTTTTCGAATTCACCAGTCTCGAAAAAAACCAGTCTCGAAAAAAAATATTGTAATTTTTCTTCGAATTCACCAGTCTCGAAAAAAAATATTATTGTAACTTTCTTCGAATTCACCAGTCTCGAAAAAAACTAGTCTCGGAAAAAAATATTGTAACTTTTCTTCGAATTCACCAGCCTCGAAAAAAATATTTTATTTTAACTTTTCTTCGAATTCACTAGTTTTGAAAAAAAAACTAGTCTCAAAGAATAAATATTGTAACTTTTCTTCGAATTCACCTATCTCGAAAAAAAATATTTTATTGTAACTGTTCTTCGAATTCACCAGTCTCGACAAAAAAATATTTTATTGTAACTTTTTTTCGAATTCACCTGTCTCGAAAAAAAATATTTTATTGTAACTTGAATTCGAATTCACAAGTCCGAAAAAACAAATTTTATTGTAACTTCGAATTCACCAGTCTCGAAAAAAACATTGTAACTTTTATTCGAATTCACCAGTCTCTAAAAAAGATATTTTATTGTAACTTGTCTTCGAATTCACCAGTCCGAAAAAAAAATTTTATTGTACCTTTTTTTCTAATTCACCATTCTCGAAAAAACCAGTCTCAAAAAAAAATATTGTAAATTTTCTTCGAATTCACTATTCTCAAAAAATATGTATTTTATTGTAAGTTCTTCGAATTCACCAGTGTCAAAAAAAAAATATTTTATTGTAACTTCTATTCGAATTCACCATTCTCGAAAAAAAAATATTTTGTAAATTCTCTTTAAATTCACCAGTCTCGAAAAAAAATTTTATTTAAATTTTCTTCGAATTCCTCAGTCTCAAAAACAATATTTTATTGTAACTTTTTTTCGAATTCACCAGTCTCGAAAAAATCCAGTCTCAAAAAAAAATATTGTAACTTTTCTTCGAATTCACCTGTCTCGAAAAAAATTTTTGTAAATTTTATTCGAATTCAGTTTTGAAGAAAAATATATTATTGTAGCTGTTCTTCTAATTCACCATTCTCGAAAAAATCCAGTCTCAAAAAAAATATTGTAACTTTCCTTCGAATTCACCAGTCTCGAAAACAAATATTTTATTGTAGCTTCGAATTCACCAGTCTCGAAAAAAATATTTTATTGTAACTTCGAATTCACCAGTCTCAAAAAAAAATCTTGTAACTTTTATTCGAATTTACTAGTCTCGAAAAAATATTTTATTGTAGCTTGTCTTCGAATTCAGAAGTCCGAAAAAATTTTTTATTGTAACGTCTTCGAATTCACCTGTCTCGAAAAAAATATTTTATTGTAACTTTTCTTCGAACTCAGCAGTCTCAAAAAAAAATATTTTATTGTAACTTTTCTTCGAATTCACCAGTCTCGACAAAAAAATATTTTATTGTAACTTTATTTTGAATTCACCAGTCTCGAAAAAAATTTATTAACTTTTATTCGAATTCACCAATCTTGAAAAAAATATTGCAACTTCGAATTCACCAGTCTTGAAAAAAAAATATTGTAAATTTTCTTCGAATTCCTCAGTCTTGAAAAAAATATTTTATTGTAACTTTTTTCGAATTCACCAGTCTCGAAAAAAACCAGTCCCGAAAAAAAATATTGTAATTTTTTTTCGAATTCACCAGTCTCGAAAAAAAATATTATTGTAACTTTCTTCGAATTCACCAGTCTCGAAAAAAATAGTCTCGAAAAAAAATATTGTAACTTTTCTTCGAATTCACCAGCCTCGAAAAAAATATTTTATTGTAACTTTTCTTCGAATTCACTAGTTTTGAAAAAAACTAGTCTCAAAGAAAAAATATTGTAACATTTCTTCGAATTCACCTATCTCGAAAAAAAATATTTTATCGTAACTGTTCTTCGAATTCACCAGTCTCGACAAAAAATATTTTATTGTAACTTTTTTTCGAATTCACCTGTCTCGAAAAAAATATTTTATTGTAACTTGAATTCGAATTCACAAGTCCGAAAAAACATATTTTATTGTAACTACTCTTCGAATTCACCAGTCTCGAAAAAAAATATTTTATTGTAACTTTTTTTTAATTCACGAGTCTGAAAAAAATATTTCGACTTTTATTCGAATTCACCAGTCTCGAAAAAAATATTTAATTGTAACTTTTCTTCGAATTCACCAGTTTCGAAAAAAACATTGTAACTTTTATTCGAATTCACCAGTCTCTAAAAAAATATTTTATTGTAACTTGTCTTCGAATTCACCAGTCCGAAAAAAAAATTTTGTAACTTCGAATTCACTAGTCTCGAAATAAAATATATTGTATCTTGAAATGCACCAGTCTCGAAAAAAAATATTTTATTTTACCTTTTTTCTAATTCACCAGTCTCGAAAAAACCAGTCTCTAAAAAAAATATTTTATTGTAACTTGTCTTCGAATTCACCAGTCCGAAAAAAAATTTTGTAACTTCGAATTCACTAGTCTCGAAATAAAATATATTGTATCTTGAAATGCACCAGTCTCGAAAAAAAATATTTTATTTTACCTTTTTTCTAATTCACCAGTCTCGAAAAAACCAGTCTCTAAAAAAAATATTTTATTGTAACTTGTCTTTGAATCCACCAGTCCGAAAAAAAAATTTTGTAACTTCGAATTCACCAGTCTCGAAAAAAAAATTGTATCTTGAAATGCACCAGTCTCGAAAAAAATATTTTATTGTACCTTTTTTTCTAATTCACCAGTCTCAAAAAAAATATTGTAAATTTTCTTCGAATTCACTATTCTCAAAAAATATATATTTTATTGTAAGTTTTCTTCGAATTCACCAGTGTCGAAAAAAAATTTTTTTATTGTAACTTATATTCGAATTCACCATTCTCGAAAAAAAAATATTTTGTAAATTCTCTTTAAATTCACCAGTCTCGAAAAAAAATTTTATTTAAATTTTCTTCGAATTCCTCAGTCTCGAAAACAATATCTTATTGTAACTTTTTTTCGAAATCACCAGTCTCGAAAAAATCCAGTCTCAAAAAAAAATATTGTAACTTTTCTTCGAATTCACCTGTCACTAAAAAAATTTTTGTAAATTATATTCGAATTCAGTTTCGAAGAAAAAATATATTATTGTAACTGTTCTTCGAATTCACCATTCTCGAAAAAATCCACTCAAAAAAAAATATTGTAACTTTCCTTCGAATTCACCAGTCTCGAAGAATAATATTTTATTGTTACTTCGAATTCACCAGTCTCGAAAAAAAATATTTTATTGTAACTTCGAATTCACCAGTCTCAAAAAAAAATCTAGTAACTTTTATTCGAAATTACTAGTCTCGAAAAAATATTTTATTGTAGCTTGTCTTCGAATTCAGAAGTCCGAAAAAAGATTTTATTGTAACGTCTTCGAATTCACCTGTCTTGAAAAAAAATATTTTATTGTAACTTTTCTTCGAACTCAGCAGTCTCAAAAAAAAATATTTTATTGTAACTTTTCTTCGAATTCACCAGTCTCGACAAAAAAATATTTTATTGTAACTTTATTTCGAATTCACCAGTCTCGAAAAAAATTTATTAACTTTTATTCGAATTCACCAATCTTGAAAAAAATATTGCAACTTCGAATTCACCAGTCTTGAAAAAAAAATATTGTAAATTTTCTTCGAATTCCTCAGTCTTGAAAAAAATATTTTATTGTAACTTTTTTCGAATTCACCAGTCTCGAAAAAAACCAGTCTCGAAAAAAAATATTGTAATTTTTCTTCGAATTCACCAGTCTCGAAAAAAAATATTGTAACTTTCTTCGAATTCACCAGTCTCGAAAAAAACTAGTCTCGGAAAAAAATATTGTAACTTTTCTTCGAATTCACCAGCCTCGAAAAAAATATTTTATTTTAACTTTTCTTCGAATTCACTAGTTTTGAAAAAAAACTAGTCTCAAAGAATAAATATTGTAACTTTTCTTCGAATTCACCTATCTCGAAAAAAAATATTTTATTGTAACTGTTCTTCGAATTCACCAGTCTCGACAAAAAAATATTTTATTGTAACTTTTTTTCGAATTCACCTGTCTCGAAAAAAAATATTTTATTGTAACTTGAATTCGAATTCACAAGTCCGAAAAAAACAAATTTTATTGTAACTATTCAATTTACCAGTCTCGAAAAAAAACATTGTAACTTTTATTCGAATTCACCAGTCTCTAAAAAAAATATTTTATTGTAACTTGTCTTCGAATTCACCAGTCCGAAAAAAAAATTTTGTAACTTCGAATTCACCAGTCTCGAAAAAAAATATTTTATTGTACCTTTTTTTTCTAATTCACCATTCTCGAAAAAACCAGTCTCAAAAAAAATATTGTAAATTTTCTTCGAATTCACTATTCTCAAAAAATATGTATTTTATTGTAAGTTCTTCGAATTCACCAGTGTCAAAAAAAAAATATTTTATTGTAACTTCTATTCGAATTCACCATTCTCGAAAAAAAAATATTTTGTAAATTCTCTTTAAATCACCAGTCTCGAAAAAAAATTTTATTTAAATTTTCTTCGAATTCCTCAGTCTCAAAAACAATATTTATTGTAACTTTTTTTCGAATTCACCAGTCTCGAAAAATCCAGTCTCAAAAAAAAATATTGTAACTTTTCTTCGAACTCAGCAGTCTCAAAAAAAATATTTTATTGTAACTTTTCTTCGAATTCACCAGTCTCGACAAAAAAATATTTTATTGTAACTTTATTTCGAATTCACCAGTCTCGAAAAAAATTTATTAACTTTTATTCGAATTCACCAATCTTGAAAAAAATATTGCAACTTCGAATTCACCAGTCTTGAAAAAAAAATATTGTAAATTTTCTTCGAATTCCTCAGTCTTGAAAAAAATATTTTATTGTAACTTTTTTCGAATTCACCAGTCTCGAAAAAAACCAGTCTCGAAAAAAAATATTGTAATTTTTCTTCGAATTCACCAGTCTCGAAAAAAAATATTATTGTAACTTTCTTCGAATTCACCAGTCTCGAAAAAAACTAGTCTCGGAAAAAAATATTGTAACTTTTCTTCGAATTCACCAGCCTCGAAAAAAATATTTTATTTTAACTTTTCTTCGAATTCACTAGTTTTGAAAAAAAACTAGTCTCAAAGAATAAATATTGTAACTTTTCTTCGAATTCACCTATCTCGAAAAAAAATATTTTATTGTAACTGTTCTTCGAATTCACCAGTCTCGACAAAAAAATATTTTATTGTAACTTTTTTTCGAATTCACCTGTCTCGAAAAAAAATATTTTATTGTAACTTGAATTCGAATTCACAAGTCCGAAAAAACAAATTTTATTGTAACTATTCGAATTCACCAGTCTCGAAAAAAACATTGTAACTTTTATTCGAATTCACCAGTCTCTAAAAAAAATATTTTATTGTAACTTGTCTTCGAATTCACCAGTCCGAAAAAAAAATTTTTGTAACTTCGAATTCACCAGTCTCGAAAAAAATTTTTATTGTACCTTTTTTCTAATTCACCATTCTCGAAAAAACCAGTCTCAAAAAAAAATTGTAAATTTTCTTCGAATTCACTATTCTCAAAAAATATGTATTTATTGTAAGTTCTTCGAATTCACCAGTGTCAAAAAAAAAATTTTTATTGTAACTCTTCGAATTCACCAGTCTCGAAAAAAATATTTATTGTAACTTTTAATTCACAGTCTGAAAAAAATTTTCACTTTTTTCGAATTCACCGTCTCGAAAAAAATATTTTATTGTAACTTTTTCGAATTCACCAGTCTTTGAAAAAAACATTACTTTTATTTGAATTCACCAGTCTCAAAAAATATTTTAATGTAACTTGTCTTCGAATTCAGCCAGTCCGAAAAAAAAATTTTGTAACTTCGAACACTAGTCTCGAAATAAAAAT
>NW_027264831.1:0-24744 GCF_036320965.1 Panulirus ornatus
GGAGAGAGAGACTTGGGTCGAGAGTCACGCAAGAGAGGAGATAGACGCTTACGACGAGATTCAAGCAAGACAGAGAGAGAGGCTTCGGACGACAGTCAGGCAGGACAGGAGAGAGAGGATTGGGACGAGATTCAGGAAGGGTAGGAGAGAAGGGCTTGTAACGAGAGTCAGGCAATAAGGAGAAAGAGGCTTTGGCGAGAGTCAGTCAGGAAAAGGAGAGAGAGGACTGGGACGATAGTCAGCCAGGAGAGAAGAGAGAGGCTTGGGACGAGAGTCAAGCTCGACATAAGAGAGGCTTGGGACGAGAGTCAGGCAGGGTAGGAGAGAGGCGCTTGGGACGAGAGTAAGGCAGGTCAGAAAAGAGTGGCTTAGGACGAGAATCATGCAGGGTAGGAGAGAGGGTCTTCGGACGATATTCAGGCAGTACAGGAGAGATTGGCTTTGGACGAGAGTCAGGCAGGACAGGAGAGAGGGGTTGAAGACGAGAGTCAGGTAAGACAGGAGAGAGAGGCTTTGGATGATAGTCAGGCAGGAACAGGAGAGAGAGGCTTGTAATGAGAGTCAGGCAGTACGGGAGAGAGAGGCATAGGACGAGAGGCAGCCAGGACAGTAGAGAGAGGTTTGGGACGAGAGTCACGCAGAACAGGGGAGAGAGGCTTGGGACAAGATTCAGGCAGTGTGAGAGAGAGATGCTTGGGATGAGAGTCAGACAGGACTTGAGAGAGAGCTTAAGACGAGAAAAAGGTTGGGTAGGAGAGAGGGGCTTGGGATGGAAGATAGGCAGGGCAGGAGTGCGGGGCTTGGGACGAGAGTCAGGCAGGACAGAACAGAGAGGCTTGGGACGAGAGTGAGGCAGGACGGGAGAGAGAGTCATGGGACGAGAGTCAGGCAGGACAGGAGAGAGAGGCTTGGTACGATAGTCAGGCAGAAAAGGAGGAAAGGCTTGGGACGAGAGTCAGGCAGGACAGGAGAGACAGGCTCTGGACGTGAGTCAGGCAGGACAGAAGAGAGAGGCTTGGGACGAGATTCAGGAAGGACAGGACAGAGAGGCTTGACGAGAGAGTCAGACAGGACAGGAGAGAGAGGACTGGGACGACGGTCAGGCAGGTTAGGAGAGAGAGGCTTGAGAAGAGAGTCAGACAGGACAGGAGAGAGAGGGTTAGGACGAGAGTCAGGCAAGAGAAGAGATAGAGGCCTGGGACGAGTGTCAGGCAGGTCAAGAGAGGAAAGCCTCGGACGAGATTCTGGCAGGACAGGAAAGAGAAGCTTGTGACGAGAGTCATCCAGGACCGGAGTGAGAGTCTTTGGACGGGGCCAGGCAGTACAGGAGAGAGAGGCTTGGGACAAGAGTTTGGCAGGAGAGGAGTGAGAGGCTTGGGACGAGAGTCATGCTGGACAGGTGAGAAAGGCTTGGGACGAGAATCAGGCAGGGAAAGAGAGAGGTTTGGGACGAGAGTCAGGCAGGACAGGAGAGAGACGCTTGGGACGGTATTCAGGCAGGAGTGGAGAGAGAGACTTGGGACCAAAGTCAGGTAGGATAGGAGAGAGAGGCTTGAGGAGACAGTCAAGCACGACAGGAGAGAGACGCTTGGGACGAGAATCAGGCAGGACAGGAGAGAGAGGTTTGGGACGAGAGTTAGGCAGGACAGGAGAGAGAGGCTTGGGATGACAGTAAGGCAGGACAGGAGAAAGAGGCTTCGGACGAGAGTCAGGGAGGACAGGAGAGAGAGGCTTGGGACGAGAGTCAGGCAGGACCGGAGAGAGAGACTTGGGACGAGAGTCAGGCAAGAGAGGAGATAGACGCCAGGGGACGAGAGTCAAGCAGGACAGGAGAGAGAGGCTTCGGACGACAGTCAGGCAGGACAGGAGAGAGAGGCTTGAGGACGACAGTCAGGAAGTGTAGGAGAGAAGGGCTTGGAACGAGAGTCAGGCAATTAGGAGAAAGAGGCTTGGGACGAGAGTCAGTCAGTACAGGAGAGAGAGGACTGGGACGAGAGTCAGACATGAGAAAAGAGAGAGGCTTGGGACGAGAGTCAAGCTCGACAGGAGAAAGGCTTGGGACGAGAGTCAGGCAGGGTAGGAGAGAGGTGCTTGGGACGAGAGTAAGGCAGGACAGAAAAGAGAGGCTTAGGACGAGAATCATGCAGTGTAGGAGAGAGGGGTTTCTGACGGTAATCAGGCAGTACAGGAGAGATTGGCTTGGGACGAGAGTCAGACAGTACATGAGAGGGAGGCTTGAAACGAGAGTCAGGCAGGGTAGGACAGAGAGGCTTGGGACGAGAGTTAGGTAGGACAGGAGGGAGGGGCATAGGACGAGAGTCAAACAAGACAGGATAGAGAGGGTAGGGACGACAGTCAGGAAGGCCAGGAGAGAGACGATTGTTCTGAAAGTCACGCAGTACGGGAGAGAGAGGCATGGGACGAGAGGCAGACAGGACAGGAAAGAGAGGCTTGGGACGAGAGTCAGGCAGAACAGGAGAGAGAGGCTTGGGACGAGAGTCAGGAAGTGTGAGAGAGAGAGGATTGGGATGAGAGTCAGACAGGACTGGAGAGAGAGCTTAAGACGAGAGTAAGGCTGGGTAGGAGAGAGGGGCATGGGACGGAAGACACGCAGGGCAGGAGAGAGAACCTTGGGACGAGAGTCAGGCAGGACAGAACAGAGAGGCTTGAGACGAGAGTCAGGCAGGACGGGAGAGAGAGTCATGGGACGAGAGTCAGGGAGAAGAGGAGAGAGAGGCTTGGGACGAGAGTCAGCCAGGACAGGAGAGAGAGGGTTAGGACGAGAGACTGGTAGGACAAGAGGTAGAGGCCTGGGAAGAGTGTCAGGCGGGACAGGAGAGAGGAAATTGGGACGAAAGTCAGGCAAGAAAGGAAAGAGAGGATTGTGCTGAAAGTCAGGCAGTACGGGAGAGAGAAGCATGGGACGAGAGGCAGGCAGGACAGGAGAGAGAGGCTTGGGACGAGAGTTAGGCAGAACATGAGAGAGAGGCTCGGGACGAGAGTCAGGCAGTGTGAGAGAAAGAGGATTGGGATGAGAGTCAGACAGGACTGGAGAGAGAGCTTAAGACGAGAGTAAAACTGGGTAGGAGAGAGGGGATTGGGACTGAAGACAGGCAGGGCAGGAGAGAGAAGCTTGGGACGAGAGTCAGGCATGACAGAACAGTGAGGCTTGGGACGACAGTGAGGCAGGGCGGGGGAGAGAGTCATGGGACGAGAGTCAGGGAGGACAGGAGAGAGAGTCTTGGTACGATAGTCAGGCAGGAAAGGAGAGAAAGGCTTGGGACGAGAGTCAGGCATGACAGGAGAGAGAGGCTCTGGACGTGAGTCAGGCAGGACAGGTGAGAGAGGCTTGGGACGAGATTCAGGAAGGACACGAGAGAGATGCTTGACGAGAGAGTCAGACAGGACAGGAGAGAGAGGCTTGGGACGACGGTCAGGCAGGTTAGGAGAGAGATGCTTGACGAGAGAGTCAGACAGGACAGGAGAGAGAGGCTTGGGACGACGGTCAGGCAGGTTAGGAGAGAGAGGACTGAAAAGAGAGTCAGACAGGACAGGAGAGAGAGGATTAGGAAGAGAGTCAGGCAAGACAAGAGATAGAGGCCTAGGACGAGTGTCAGGCAGGTCAAGAGAGGAAAGCTTCGGACGAGATTCTGGCAGGACAGGAAAGAGAAGCTTGTAACGAGAGTCATCCATGACCGGAGAGAAAGTCTTTGGACGAAGGTCAGGCAGTACAGAAGAGAGAGGCTTGGGACAAGAGTCTAGCAGGAGAGGGGTGAGAGGCTTGGGACGAGAGTCAAGCTCGACAGGTGAGAAAGGCTTGCGACGAGAGTCAGGCAGGGAAAGAGAGAGAGGTTTGGGACGAGAGTCAGGCAGGACAGGAGAGAGACGCTTGAGACAGTATTCAGGCAGGAGTGGAGAGAGAGACTTGGGACCAAAGTCAGTTAGGATAGGAGAGAGAGGATTGAGGAGACAGTCAAACACGACAGGAGACAGAGGCTTGGGACGAGAATCAGGCAGGAGAGGAGAGACAGGTTTGGGACGAGAGTCAGGCAGGACAGGAGAGACAGGTGTGGGATGAAAATAAGGCAGGACAGGAGAAAGAGGCTTGGGACGAGAGTCAGGCAGGACCGGAGAGAGAGACTTAGGACGAGAGTCACGCAGGAGAGGAGATAGACGCTTAGGACGAGAGTCAAGCAGGACAGGAGAGAGAGGCTTCGGACGACAGTCAGGCAGGACAGGAGAGAGAGGCTTGAGACGACAGTCAGGAAGTGTAGGAGAGAGGGCTTGGAACGAGAATCAGGCAATTAGGAGAAAGAGGCTTGGCATGAGAGTCAGTCAGGTCAGGAGAGAGAGGACTGGGACGAGAGTCAGACATGTGAGAAGAGAGAGGCTTCGTACTAGAGTAAACCTCGACAGAGGAGAGGATTGGGACGAGAGTCAGGCATTGTGGGAGAGAGATGCTTGGGACGAAAGTCACCAGGAGAGGAGAGATGGGCTTAGGAAGAGAGTCATACAAGACAGGAGAGAGAGGCTAGGGACGACAGTCAAGAAGGACAGTAGAGAGAGGATTGTGCTGAAAGTCAGGCAGTACGGGAGAGAGAGTCATTGGACGAGAGGCAGGCAGGACAGGAGAGAGAGGCTTGGGACGAAAGTCAGGAAGAACAGGAGAGAGAGGCTTGGGACGAAAGTCAGGCAGTGTGAGAGAGAGAGGACTGGGATGAGAGTCAGACAGCACTGGAGAGAGAGCTTAAGACGAGAGTAAGGCTGGGTAGGAGAGAGGGGCTTGGGACGGAAGACAGGCAGGGCAGGAAAGAGAAGCTTGGGACGAGGGTCAGGCGGGACAGAACAGAGAGGCTTGGGACGAGAGTCAGGCAGGACGGGAGAGAGAGTCATGGGACGATAGTCAGGGAGGACAGGAGAGAGAGGGTTGGTACGATAGTCAGACAGGAAAGGAGAGAAAGGCTTGGGACGAGAGTCAGGCAGGACAGGAGAGAGAGGCTCTGTATGTGAGTCAGGCAGGACTGAAGATAGAGGCTTGGGAAGAGATTCAGGAAGAACAGGACAGAGAGGCTTGACGAGAGAGTCATACAGGACAGGAGAGAGAGGCTTGGGACGACGGTCAGGCAGGTTAGGAGAGAGAGTCTTGAGAAGAGAGTCAAACAGGACAGGAGAGAGAGGGTTAGGACGAGAGTCAGGCAATACAAGAAATAGAGGCCTAGGACGAGTGTCAGGCAGGACAGGAGAGGAAATCTTTGGACGAGAATCAGCAGGATAGGAAAGAGAGGCTTGTGACGAGAATCATGCAGGACCGGAGAGAGAGGCTTGGGACGAGAGTCAAGAAGGACAGAAGATAGAGGCTTGGGACGAGAGTGAAGAATTGTAGGAGAGAAGGGCTTGGAACGAGAGTCAGGCAATTAGGAGAAAGAGGCTTGGGACGAGAGTCAGTCAGGACAGTAGAGAGAGAACTGGGACGAGAGTCAGACATGAGAGAAGAGAGAGGCTTGGAACGAGAGTAAAGCTCGACAGGAGAGAGGATTGCGACGAGAGTCAGGCAGGGTAGGAGAGGCGCTTGGGACTAGAGTAAGGCAGGACAGAAAAGAGAGGCTTAGGACGAGAATCATGCAGGGTAAGAGAGAGGGGCTTCGGACGATATTCAGGCAGTACAGGAGAGATTGCCTTAAGACGAGAGTCAGACAGTACAGGAGAGGGAGGCTTGGGACGAGAGTCAGGCAGTGCAGGAGAGAGAGGCTTGGGCCGAAAGTCATGCAGGACAGGAGAGAGGGGGTCTGGATGTGAGTCAGGCAGGAATGAAGAGAGAGGCTTGGGAAGAGATTCAGCAAAAACAGGACAGAGAGGCTTGACGAGAGAGTCATACAGGGCAGGAGAGAGAGGCTTGGGACGACGGTCAGGCAGGTTAGGAGAGAGTCTTGAGAAGAGAGTCAAACAGGACAGGAGAGAGAGGGTTAGGACGAGAGTCAGGCAATACAAGAAATAGAGGCCTAGGACGAGTGTCAGGCAGGACAGGAGAGGAAAGCTTTGGACGAGAATCAGGCAGGATAGGAAAGAGAGGCTTGTGACGAGAATCATGCAGGACCGGAGAGAGAGGCTTGGACGAGAGTCAAGAAGGACAGGAGATAGAGGCTTGGGACGAGAGTCAGGCTGGACCGGAGAGAGAGACTTAGGACGAGAGTCAGGTAAGAGAGGAGGTAGACGCTTGGGACGAGAGTCAAGCAGGACAGGAGAGAGAGGCTTCGGACGACAGTCAGGCAGGACAGGAGAGAGAGGCTTGGGACGAGAGTGAAGAATTGTAGGAGAGAAGGGCTTGGAACGAGAGTCAGGCAATTAGGAGAAAGAGGCTTGGGACGAGAGTCAGTCAGGACAGGAGAGAGAGAACTGGGACGAGAGTCAGACATGAAAAGAGAGAGGCTTGAACGAGAGAAGCTCGACAGGAAGAGATTGGACGAGAGTCAGGCAGGTAGAGAGGGGCTTGGGACAGAGTAAGGCAGGACAGGAAAAGAGAGGCTTGGACGAGAATCATGCAGGTAGAGAAAGGGCTTCGACGATATTCAGGCAGTACAAGAGAGATTGGCTTGGGACGAGAGTCAGACATACAGGAGAGGAGGCTTGGACGAAATACCGCATGCAGGAGAGAGAGCTTGGGCGACAGTCACAGACAGGAGAGAGGGCTTAGAGAGATCAGCAGACAGGAGAGAGGCTAGGGACGAGGTCAAGAAGGACAGGAGAGAGAGATTGTGCGAAAGTCAGGCAGTACGGGAGAGAGAGGAGAGAGCAGATACAAGGAAAGAGCTTGGGACGAGAGTCAGAAGAACAGAGAGAAGGGTTGGAGGAAAGTCAGGATGTAGAGAGAGAGATTGGATGAGACAGACAGACGGAGAAGAGCTTAGACGAAGTAAGCTGGGTAGAAAGAGGGCATGGACGGAACAGGCAGGCAGAAGAGAACTGGGACGAGTCAGCGGGAAAGAACAGAAGGCTTGGACAGATCAGGCAGGACGGAAGAGAGTCATGGAGAAGTCAAGGAGAGGAGGAGAGGTTGGACGAACAGAGGAAAGGAGAGAAGGTGGGACGAAAAAAAAAAAAAAAAAAAAAAAAAAAAAAAAAAAAAAAAAAAAAAAAAAAAAAAAAAAAAAGGAGTAGGAAAAGAGGCTTGACGAGAATCATGCATGACGGAAGAGAGCTTGGGACGAGAGTCAGGAGGACAGGAGAGAGAGGTTTGGGACAAGAGTCATGCATGACAGGAGAGAGAGGCTTGGGACGAGAGTCTAGCAGGATAGCGGAGAGAGGCTTGGGACGAGAGTCAGAGAAGAGAGAAGGCTTGGGACGAGAGTCAGCAGGGCAGAGAGAGAGAATTTGGACGAAAGTCAGGATGTCTGAGAGAGAGAGGATTGGGAGAGAGTCAGACAGGACTGGAGAGAGAGCTTAAGACGAGAGTAATCTGGGTAGGAGAGAGGGCTGGGACGGAAGACAGGCAGGTCAGGATAGAGAAGCTTGGGACGAGAGTCAGGCGGGACAGAACAGAGAGGCTTGGGACGAGAGTCAGGCAGGACGGGAGAGAGAGTCATGGCACGAGAGTCAGGGAGGACAGGAGAGAGAGGCTTGGGACGACAGTCAGGAAGGACAGGAGAGAGAGGCATCGGACGAGAGTCAGGCATGACAGGAGAGAGAGGCTTGGGACGAGAGTCAGGCATGACAGAACAGTGAGGCTTGGGACGACAGTGAGGCAGGGCGGGGGAGAGAGTCATGGGACGAGAGTCAGGGAGGACAGGAGAGAGAGTCTGGTACGAAGTCAGGCAGAAAGGAGATAAAGGCTTGGGACGAGAGTCAGGCATGACAGAGAGAGAGGCTCTGGACGTCAGTCGGGCAGGACAGTGAGAGAGGCTTGGACGAGATTCAGGAAGGACACGAGAGAGATGCTTGACGAGAGAGTCAGACAGGACAGGAGAGAAAGCTTAAGACGAGAGTAAAACTGGGTAGGAGAGAGGGATTGGGACTGAAGACAGGCAGGGCAGGAGAGAGAAGCTTGGACGAGAGTCAGGCATGACAGAACAGTGAGGCTTGGGACGACAGTGAGGCAGGGCGGGGGGGAGAGTCATGGAGAGTCAGGGAGACAGGAGAGAGAGGGTTGAGACGAGTAGTCAGGCAGATAAGAAGAGAAATTAGGAGAGTCGAGGACAGAAGAGGAGGTTGTAGGAGGACAGGCAGAGAAATAGAGGCTTTGGACGAGATTCAGGACAGGACAGGAGAGGAAAGACGAGAGGCTTAGCAGACAGGAGAGAGCATGGGAGTAGCAGCGGAGAGAGAGGCTTGGGACGAGAGTCAAGAAGGACAGGAGATAGAGGCTTGGGACGAGAGTCAGGCATGGACCGGAGAGAGAGGACTTAGACGAGAGTCAGGTAAGAGAGGAGGTAGACGCTTGGGACGAGAGTCAAGCAGGACAGGAGAGAGAGGCTTCGGACGACAGTCAGGCAGGACAGGAGAGAGAGGCTTGGGACGAGAGTGAAGAATTGTAGGAGAGAAGGGCTTGGAACGAGAGTCAGGCAATTAGGAGAAAGAGGCTTGGGACGAGAGTCAGTCAGGACAGGAGAGAGAGAACTGGGACGAGAGTCAGACATGAGAGAAGAGAGAGGCTTGGAACGAGAGTAAAGCTCGACAGGAGAGAGGATTGCGACGAGAGTCAGGCAGGGTAGGAGAGAGGCGCTTGGGACTAGAGTAAGGCAGGACAGAAAAGAGAGGCTTAGGACGAGAATCATGCAGGGTAAGAGAGAGGTGCTTCGGACGATATTCAGGCAGTACAGGAGAGATTGCCTTGGGACGAGAGTCAAACAGTACAGGAGAGGGAGGCTTGGGACGAAAGTACCGCAGTGCAGGAGAGAGAGCCTTGGGGCGACAGTCAGGCAGGACAGGAGAGAGGGGCTTAGGAAGAGAGTCATGCAAGACAGGAGAGAGAGGCTAGGGACGAGGTCAAGAAGGACAGGAGAGAGAGGATTGTGCTGAAAGTCAGGCAGTACGGGAGAGAGAGTCATTGGATGAGAGGCAGGCATTACAGGAGAGAGAGGCTTGGGACGAGAGTCAGGAAGAACAGGAGAGAGAGGGTTGGAAGGAAAGTCAGGCAGTGTGAGAGAGAGAGGATTGGTATGAGAGTCAGACAGCACTGGAGAGAGAGCTTAAGACGAGAGTAAGGCTGGGTAGGAAAGAGGGGCGTGGGACGGAAGACAGGCAGGGCAGGAGAGAGAAGCTTGGGACGAGAGTCAGGCGGGAAAGAACAGAGAGGCTTGGGACAAGAGTCAGGCAGGACGGGAGAGAGAGTCATGGGACGAGAGTCAAGGAGGACTGGAGAGAGAGGGTTGGTACGATAGTCAGGCAGGAAAGGAGAGAAAGGCTTGGGACGAGAGTCAGGCAGGATAGGAGAGAGAGGCTCTGAATGTGAGTCAGGCAGGACTGAAGAGAGAGGGGGTTGGAAGAGATTCAGGAAGGACAGGTCAGAGAGGCTTGACCAGAGAGTCAGACAGGACAGGAGAGAGAGTCTTGGGACGACGGTCAGGCAGGTTAGGAGAGAGAGGCTTGAGAAGAGAGTCAGACAGGACAGGAGAGAGAGGGTTAGGACGAGAGTCAGGCAATACAAGAGATAGAGTCCTGGGACGAGTGTCAGGCAGTTCAGGAGAGGAAAGCTTCGGACGAGAGTCAGGCAGGTTAGGAAAGAGAGGCTTGTGACGAGAATCATGCATGACCGGAGAGAGAGGCTTGGGACGAGAGTCAGGAAGGACAGGAGAGAGAGGTTTGGGACAAGAGTCATGCATGACAGGAGAGAGAGGCTTGGGACGAGAGTCTAGCAGGATAGCGGAGAGAGGCTTGGGACGAGAGTCAAGCAGGACAAGAGAGAGAGGCTTGGGACGAGAGTCATGCAGGGCAGGAGAGAGAGAATTTGGACGAAAGTCAGGATGTCTGAGAGAGAGAGGATTGGGATGAGAGTCAGACAGGACTGGAGAGAGAGATTAAGACGAGAGTAAGTCTGGGTAGGAGAGAGGGGCTTGGGACGGAAGACAGGCAGGTCAGGATAGAGATGCTTGGGACGAGAGTCAGGCGGGACAGAACAGAGAGGCTTGGGACGAGAGTCAGGCAGGACGGGAGAGAGAGTCATGGCACGAGAGTCAGGGAGGACAGGAGAGAGAGGCTTGGGACGACAGTCAGGAAGGACAGGAGAGAGAGGCATCGGACGAGAGTCAGGCATGACAGGAGAGAGAGGCTTGGGACGAGAGTCAGGCATGACAGAACAGTGAGGCTTGGAACGACAGTGAGGCAGGGCGGGGGAGAGAGTCATGGGACGAGAGTCAGGGAGGACAGGAGAGAGAGTCTTGGTACGATAGTCAGGCAGGAAAGGAGAGAAAGGCTTGGGACGAGAGTCAGGCATGACAGGAGAGAGAGGCTCTGGACGTCAGTCAGGCAGGACAGGTGAGAGAGGCTTGGGACGAGATTCAGGAAGGACACGAGAGAGATGCTTGACGAGAGAGTCAGACAGGACAGGAGAGAAAGCTTAAGACGAGAGTAAAACTGGGTAGGAGAGAGGGGATTGGGACTGAAGACAGGCAGGGCAGGAGAGAGAAGCTTGGGACGAGAGTCAGGCATGACAGAACAGTGAGGCTTGGGACGACAGTGAGGCAGGGCGGGGGAGAGAGTCATGGGACGAGAGTCAGGGAGGACAGGAGAGAGAGTCTTGGTACGATAGTCAGGCAGGAAAGGAGAGAAAGGCTTGGGACGAGAGTCAGGCATGACAGGAGAGAGAGGCTCTGGACGTGAGTCAGGCAGGACAGGTGAGAGAGGCTTGGGACGAGATTCAGGAAGGACACGAGAGAGATGCTTGACGAGAGAGTCAGACAGGACAGGAGAGAGAGGCTTGGGACGACGGTCAGGCAGGTTAGGAGAGAGAGGACTGAAAAGAGAGTCAGACAGGACAGGAGAGAGAGGATTAGGAAGAGAGTCAGGCAAGACAAGAGATAGAGGCCTAGGACGAGTGTCAGGCAGGTCAAGAGAGGAAAGCTTCGGACGAGATTCTGGCAGGACAGGAAAGAGAAGCTTGTAACGAGAGTCATCCATGACCGGAGAGAAAGTCTTTGGACGAAGGTCAGGCAGTACAGAAGAGAGAGGCTTGGGACAAGAGTCTAGCAGGAGAGGGGTGAGAGGCTTGGGACGAGAGTCAAGCTCGACAGGTGAGAAAGGCTTGCGACGAGAGTCAGGCAGGGAAAGAGAGAGAGGTTTGGGACGAGAGTCAGGCAGGACAGGAGAGAGACGCTTGAGACAGTATTCAGGCAGGAGTGGAGAGAGAGACTTGGGACCAAAGTCAGTTAGGATAGGAGAGAGAGGATTGAGGAGACAGTCAAACACGACAGGAGAGAGAGGCTTGGGACGAGAATCAGGCAGGAGAGGAGAGACAGGTTTGGGACGAGAGTCAGGCAGGACAGGAGAGACAGGTGTGGGATGAAAATAAGGCAGGACAGGAGAAAGAGGCTTGGGACGAGAGTCAGGGAGGACTAAAGAGAGAGGCTTGGGACGAGAGTCAGGCAGGACCGGAGAGAGAGACTTAGGACGAGAGTCACGCAGGAGAGGAGATAGACGCTTAGGACGAGAGTCAAGCAGGACAGGAGAGAGAGGCTTCGGACGACAGTCAGGCAGGACAGGAGAGAGAGGCTTGAGACGACAGTCAGGAAGTGTAGGAGAGAGGGCTTGGAACGAGAATCAGGCAATTAGGAGAAAGAGGCTTGGCATGAGAGTCAGTCAGGTCAGGAGAGAGAGGACTGGGACGAGAGTCAGACATGTGAGAAGAGAGAGGCTTCGTACTAGAGTAAACCTCGACAGAGGAGAGGATTGGGACGAGAGTCAGGCATTGTAGGAGAGAGATGCTTGGGACGAAAGTCACCAGGAGAGGAGAGATGGGCTTAGGAAGAGAGTCATACAAGACAGGAGAGAGAGGCTAGGGACGACAGTCAAGAAGGACAGTAGAGAGAGGATTGTGCTGAAAGTCAGGCAGTACGGGAGAGAGAGTCATTGGACGAGAGGCAGGCAGGACAGGAGAGAGAGGCTTGGGACGAGAGTCAGGAAGAACAGGAGAGAGAGGCTTGGGACGAAAGTCAGGCAGTGTGAGAGAGAGAGGACTGGGATGAGAGTCAGACAGCACTGGAGAGAGAGCTTAAGACGAGAGTAAGGCTGGGTAGGAGAGAGGGGCTTGGGACGGAAGACAGGCAGGGCAGGAAAGAGAAGCTTGGGACGAGGGTCAGGCGGGACAGAACAGAGAGGCTTGGGACGAGAGTCAGGCAGGACGGGAGAGAGAGTCATGGGACGATAGTCAGGGAGGACAGGAGAGAGAGGGTTGGTACGATAGTCAGACAGGAAAGGAGAGAAAGGCTTGGGACGAGAGTCAGGCAGGACAGGAGAGAGAGGCTCTGTATGTGAGTCAGGCAGGAATGAAGAGAGAGGCTTGGGAAGAGATTCAGCAAGAACAGGACAGAGAGGCTTGACGAGAGAGTCATACAGGACAGGAGAGAGAGGCTTGGGACGACGGTCAGGCAGGTTAGGAGAGAGAGTCTTGAGAAGAGAGTCAAACAGGACAGGAGAGAGAGGGTTAGGACGAGAGTCAGGCAATACAAGAAATAGAGGCCTAGGACGAGTGTCAGGCAGGACAGGAGAGGAAATCTTTGGACGAGAATCAGCAGGATAGGAAAGAGAGGCTTGTGACGAGAATCATGCAGGACCGGAGAGAGAGGCTTGGGACGAGAGTCAAGAAGGACAGGAGATAGAGGCTTGGGACGAGAGTCAGGCTGGACCGGAGAGAGAGACTTAGGACGAGAGTCAGGTAAGAGAGGAGGTAGACGCTTGGGACGAGAGTCAAGCAGGACAGGAGAGAGAGGCTTCGGACGACAGTCAGGCAGGACAGGAGAGAGAGGCTTGGGACGAGAGTGAAGAATTGTAGGAGAGAAGGGCTTGGAACGAGAGTCAGGCAATTAGGAGAAAGAGGCTTGGGACGAGAGTCAGTCAGGACAGGAGAGAGAGAACTGGGACGAGAGTCAGACATGAGAGAAGAGAGAGGCTTGGAACGAGAGTAAAGCTCGACAGGAGAGAGGATTGCGACGAGAGTCAGGCAGGGTAGGAGAGAGGCGCTTGGGACTAGAGTAAGGCAGGACAGAAAAGAGAGGCTTAGGACGAGAATCATGCAGGGTAAGAGAGAGGTGCTTCGGACGATATTCAGGCAGTACAGGAGAGATTGCCTTGGGACGAGAGTCAAACAGTACAGGAGAGGGAGGCTTGGGACGAAAGTACCGCAGTGCAGGAGAGAGAGCCTTGGGGCGACAGTCAGGCAGGACAGGAGAGAGGGGCTTAGGAAGAGAGTCATGCAAGACAGGAGAGAGAGGCTAGGGACGACGAGGTCAAGAAGGACAGGAGAGAGAGGATTGTGCTGAAAGTCAGGCAGTACGGGAGAGAGAGTCATTGGATGAGAGGCAGGCATTACAGGAGAGAGAGGCTTGGGACGAGAGTCAGGAAGAACAGGAGAGAGAGGGTTGGAAGGAAAGTCAGGCAGTGTGAGAGAGAGAGGATTGGTATGAGAGTCAGACAGCACTGGAGAGAGAGCTTAAGACGAGAGTAAGGCTGGGTAGGAAAGAGGGGCGTGGGACGGAAGACAGGCAGGGCAGGAGAGAGAAGCTTGGGACGAGAGTCAGGCGGGAAAGAACAGAGAGGCTTGGGACAAGAGTCAGGCAGGACGGGAGAGAGAGTCATGGGACGAGAGTCAAGGAGGACTGGAGAGAGAGGGTTGGTACGATAGTCAGGCAGGAAAGGAGAGAAAGGCTTGGGACGAGAGTCAGGCAGGATAGGAGAGAGAGGCTCTGAATGTGAGTCAGGCAGGACTGAAGAGAGAGGGGGTTGGAAGAGATTCAGGAAGGACAGGTCAGAGAGGCTTGACCAGAGAGTCAGACAGGACAGGAGAGAGAGTCTTGGGACGACGGTCAGGCAGGTTAGGAGAGAGAGGCTTGAGAAGAGAGTCAGACAGGACAGGAGAGAGAGGGTTAGGACGAGAGTCAGGCAATACAAGAGATAGAGTCCTGGGACGAGTGTCAGGCAGTTCAGGAGAGGAAAGCTTCGGACGAGAGTCAGGCAGGTTAGGAAAGAGAGGCTTGTGACGAGAATCATGCATGACCGGAGAGAGAGGCTTGGGACGAGA
This sequence comes from Panulirus ornatus, assembly GCF_036320965.1. Lineage (NCBI taxonomy): Eukaryota > Metazoa > Arthropoda > Malacostraca > Decapoda > Palinuridae > Panulirus > Panulirus ornatus. The sequence goes on from NW_027264831.1 coordinate 14,225, forward strand.
GTCAGGAAGGACAGGAGAGAGAGGTTTGGGACAAGAGTCATGCATGACAGGAGAGAGAGGCTTGGGACGAGAGTCTAGCAGGATAGCGGAGAGAGGCTTGGGACGAGAGTCAAGCAGGACAAGAGAGAGAGGCTTGGGACGAGAGTCATGCAGGGCAGGAGAGAGAGAATTTGGACGAAAGTCAGGATGTCTGAGAGAGAGAGGATTGGGATGAGAGTCAGACAGGACTGGAGAGAGAGATTAAGACGAGAGTAAGTCTGGGTAGGAGAGAGGGGCTTGGGACGGAAGACAGGCAGGTCAGGATAGAGAAGCTTGGGACGAGAGTCAGGCGGGACAGAACAGAGAGGCTTGGGACGAGAGTCAGGCAGGACGGGAGAGAGAGTCATGGCACGAGAGTCAGGGAGGACAGGAGAGAGAGGCTTGGGACGACAGTCAGGAAGGACAGGAGAGAGAGGCATCGGACGAGAGTCAGGCATGACAGGAGAGAGAGGCTTGGGACGAGAGTCAGGCATGACAGAACAGTGAGGCTTGGGACGACAGTGAGGCAGGGCGGGGGAGAGAGTCATGGGACGAGAGTCAGGGAGGACAGGAGAGAGAGTCTTGGTACGATAGTCAGGCAGGAAAGGAGAGAAAGGCTTGGGACGAGAGTCAGGCATGACAGGAGAGAGAGGCTCTGGACGTCAGTCAGGCAGGACAGGTGAGAGAGGCTTGGGACGAGATTCAGGAAGGACACGAGAGAGATGCTTGACGAGAGAGTCAGACAGGACAGGAGAGAAAGCTTAAGACGAGAGTAAAACTGGGTAGGAGAGAGGGGATTGGGACTGAAGACAGGCAGGGCAGGAGAGAGAAGCTTGGGACGAGAGTCAGGCATGACAGAACAGTGAGGCTTGGGACGACAGTGAGGCAGGGCGGGGGAGAGAGTCATGGGACGAGAGTCAGGGAGGACAGGAGAGAGAGTCTTGGTACGATAGTCAGGCAGGAAAGGAGAGAAAGGCTTGGGACGAGAGTCAGGCATGACAGGAGAGAGAGGCTCTGGACGTGAGTCAGGCAGGACAGGTGAGAGAGGCTTGGGACGAGATTCAGGAAGGACACGAGAGAGATGCTTGACGAGAGAGTCAGACAGGACAGGAGAGAGAGGCTTGGGACGACGGTCAGGCAGGTTAGGAGAGAGAGGACTGAAAAGAGAGTCAGACAGGACAGGAGAGAGAGGATTAGGAAGAGAGTCAGGCAAGACAAGAGATAGAGGCCTAGGACGAGTGTCAGGCAGGTCAAGAGAGGAAAGCTTCGGACGAGATTCTGGCAGGACAGGAAAGAGAAGCTTGTAACGAGAGTCATCCATGACCGGAGAGAAAGTCTTTGGACGAAGGTCAGGCAGTACAGAAGAGAGAGGCTTGGGACAAGAGTCTAGCAGGAGAGGGGTGAGAGGCTTGGGACGAGAGTCAAGCTCGACAGGTGAGAAAGGCTTGCGACGAGAGTCAGGCAGGGAAAGAGAGAGAGGTTTGGGACGAGAGTCAGGCAGGACAGGAGAGAGACGCTTGAGACAGTATTCAGGCAGGAGTGGAGAGAGAGACTTGGGACCAAAGTCAGTTAGGATAGGAGAGAGAGGATTGAGGAGACAGTCAAACACGACAGGAGAGAGAGGCTTGGGACGAGAATCAGGCAGGAGAGGAGAGACAGGTTTGGGACGAGAGTCAGGCAGGACAGGAGAGACAGGTGTGGGATGAAAATAAGGCAGGACAGGAGAAAGAGGCTTGGGACGAGAGTCAGGGAGGACTAAAGAGAGAGGCTTGGGACGAGAGTCAGGCAGGACCGGAGAGAGAGACTTAGGACGAGAGTCACGCAGGAGAGGAGATAGACGCTTAGGACGAGAGTCAAGCAGGACAGGAGAGAGAGGCTTCGGACGACAGTCAGGCAGGACAGGAGAGAGAGGCTTGAGACGACAGTCAGGAAGTGTAGGAGAGAGGGCTTGGAACGAGAATCAGGCAATTAGGAGAAAGAGGCTTGGCATGAGAGTCAGTCAGGTCAGGAGAGAGAGGACTGGGACGAGAGTCAGACATGTGAGAAGAGAGAGGCTTCGTACTAGAGTAAACCTCGACAGAGGAGAGGATTGGGACGAGAGTCAGGCATTGTAGGAGAGAGATGCTTGGGACGAAAGTCACCAGGAGAGGAGAGATGGGCTTAGGAAGAGAGTCATACAAGACAGGAGAGAGAGGCTAGGGACGACAGTCAAGAAGGACAGGAGAGAGAGGATTGTGCTGAAAGTCAGGCAGTACGGGAGAGAGAGTCATTGGACGAGAGGCAGGCAGGACAGGAGAGAGAGGCTTGGGACGAGAGTCAGGAAGAACAGGAGAGAGAGGCTTGGGACGAAAGTCAGGCAGTGTGAGAGAGAGAGGACTGGGATGAGAGTCAGACAGCACTGGAGAGAGAGCTTAAGACGAGAGTAAGGCTGGGTAGGAGAGAGGGGCTTGGGACGGAAGACAGGCAGGGCAGGAAAGAGAAGCTTGGGACGAGGGTCAGGCGGGACAGAACAGAGAGGCTTGGGACGAGAGTCAGGCAGGACGGGAGAGAGAGTCATGGGACGATAGTCAGGGAGGACAGGAGAGAGAGGGTTGGTACGATAGTCAGACAGGAAAGGAGAGAAAGGCTTGGGACGAGAGTCAGGCAGGACAGGAGAGAGAGGCTCTGTATGTGAGTCAGGCAGGACTGAAGATAGAGGCTTGGGAAGAGATTCAGGAAGAACAGGACAGAGAGGCTTGACGAGAGAGTCATACAGGACAGGAGAGAGAGGCTTGGGACGACGGTCAGGCAGGTTAGGAGAGAGAGTCTTGAGAAGAGAGTCAAACAGGACAGGAGAGAGAGGGTTAGGACGAGAGTCAGGCAATACAAGAAATAGAGGCCTAGGACGAGTGTCAGGCAGGACAGGAGAGGAAATCTTTGGACGAGAATCAGCAGGATAGGAAAGAGAGGCTTGTGACGAGAATCATGCAGGACCGGAGAGAGAGGCTTGGGACGAGAGTCAAGAAGGACAGGAGATAGAGGCTTGGGACGAGAGTCAGGCTGGACCGGAGAGAGAGACTTAGGACGAGAGTCAGGTAAGAGAGGAGATAGACGCTTGGGACGAGAGTCAAGCAGGACAGGAGAGAGAGGCTTCGGACGACAGTCAGGCAGGACAGGAGAGAGAGGCTTGGGACGAGAGTGAAGAATTGTAGGAGAGAAGGGCTTGGAACGAGAGTCAGGCAATTAGGAGAAAGAGGCTTGGGACGAGAGTCAGTCAGGACAGGAGAGAGAGAACTGGGACGAGAGTCAGACATGAGAGAAGAGAGAGGCTTGGAACGAGAGTAAAGCTCGACAGGAGAGAGGATTGCGACGAGAGTCAGGCAGGGTAGGAGAGAGGCGCTTGGGACTAGAGTAAGGCAGGACAGAAAAGAGAGGCTTAGGACGAGAATCATGCAGGGTAAGAGAGAGGGGCTTCGGACGATATTCAGGCAGTACAGGAGAGATTGCCTTAGGACGAGAGTCAGACAGTACAGGAGAGGGAGGCTTGGGACGAGAGTCAGGCAGTGCAGGAGAGAGAGGCTTGGGCCGAAAGTCATGCAGGACAGGAGAGAGGGGGTCTGGATGTGAGTCAGGCAGGAATGAAGAGAGAGGCTTGGGAAGAGATTCAGCAAGAACAGGACAGAGAGGCTTGACGAGAGAGTCATACAGGACAGGAGAGAGAGGCTTGGGACGACGGTCAGGCAGGTTAGGAGAGAGTCTTGAGAAGAGAGTCAAACAGGACAGGAGAGAGAGGGTTAGGACGAGAGTCAGGCAATACAAGAAATAGAGGCCTAGGACGAGTGTCAGGCAGGACAGGAGAGGAAAGCTTTGGACGAGAATCAGGCAGGATAGGAAAGAGAGGCTTGTGACGAGAATCATGCAGGACCGGAGAGAGAGGCTTGGGACGAGAGTCAAGAAGGACAGGAGATAGAGGCTTGGGACGAGAGTCAGGCTGGACCGGAGAGAGAGACTTAGGACGAGAGTCAGGTAAGAGAGGAGGTAGACGCTTGGGACGAGAGTCAAGCAGGACAGGAGAGAGAGGCTTCGGACGACAGTCAGGCAGGACAGGAGAGAGAGGCTTGGGACGAGAGTGAAGAATTGTAGGAGAGAAGGGCTTGGAACGAGAGTCAGGCAATTAGGAGAAAGAGGCTTGGGACGAGAGTCAGTCAGGACAGGAGAGAGAGAACTGGGACGAGAGTCAGACATGAGAGAAGAGAGAGGCTTGGAACGAGAGTAAAGCTCGACAGGAGAGAGGATTGCGACGAGAGTCAGGCAGGGTAGGAGAGAGGCGCTTGGGACTAGAGTAAGGCAGGACAGAAAAGAGAGGCTTAGGACGAGAATCATGCAGGGTAAGAGAGAGGTGCTTCGGACGATATTCAGGCAGTACAGGAGAGATTGCCTTGGGACGAGAGTCAAACAGTACAGGAGAGGGAGGCTTGGGACGAAAGTACCGCAGTGCAGGAGAGAGAGCCTTGGGGCGACAGTCAGGCAGGACAGGAGAGAGGGGCTTAGGAAGAGAGTCATGCAAGACAGGAGAGAGAGGCTAGGGACGAGGTCAAGAAGGACAGGAGAGAGAGGATTGTGCTGAAAGTCAGGCAGTACGGGAGAGAGAGTCATTGGATGAGAGGCAGGCATTACAGGAGAGAGAGGCTTGGGACGAGAGTCAGGAAGAACAGGAGAGAGAGGGTTGGAAGGAAAGTCAGGCAGTGTGAGAGAGAGAGGATTGGTATGAGAGTCAGACAGCACTGGAGAGAGAGCTTAAGACGAGAGTAAGGCTGGGTAGGAAAGAGGGGCTTGGGACGGAAGACAGGCAGGGCAGGAGAGAGAAGCTTGGGACGAGAGTCAGGCGGGAAAGAACAGAGAGGCTTGGGACAAGAGTCAGGCAGGACGGGAGAGAGAGTCATGGGACGAGAGTCAAGGAGGACTGGAGAGAGAGGGTTGGTACGATAGTCAGGCAGGAAAGGAGAGAAAGGCTTGGGACGAGAGTCAGGCAGGATAGGAGAGAGAGGCTCTGAATGTGAGTCAGGCAGGACTGAAGAGAGAGGGGGTTGGAAGAGATTCAGGAAGGACAGGTCAGAGAGGCTTGACCAGAGAGTCAGACAGGACAGGAGAGAGAGTCTTGGGACGACGGTCAGGCAGGTTAGGAGAGAGAGGCTTGAGAAGAGAGTCAGACAGGACAGGAGAGAGAGGGTTAGGACGAGAGTCAGGCAATACAAGAGATAGAGTCCTGGGACGAGTGTCAGGCAGTTCAGGAGAGGAAAGCTTCGGACGAGAGTCAGGCAGGTTAGGAAAGAGAGGCTTGTGACGAGAATCATGCATGACCGGAGAGAGAGGCTTGGGACGAGAGTCAGGAAGGACAGGAGAGAAAGGTTTGGGACAAGAGTCATGCATGACAGGAGAGAGAGGCTTGGGACGAGAGTCTAGCAGGATAGCGGAGAGAGGCTTGGGACGAGAGTCAAGCAGGACAAGAGAGAGAGGCTTGGGACGAGAGTCATGCAGGGCAGGAGAGAGAGAATTTGGACGAAAGTCAGGATGTCTGAGAGAGAGAGGATTGGGATGAGAGTCAGACAGGACTGGAGAGAGAGCTTAAGACGAGAGTAAGTCTGGGTAGGAGAGAGGGGCTTGGGACGGAAGACAGGCAGGTCAGGATAGAGAAGCTTGGGACGAGAGTCAGGCGGGACAGAACAGAGAGGCTTGGGACGAGAGTCAGGCAGGACGGGAGAGAGAGTCATGGCACGAGAGTCAGGGAGGACAGGAGAGAGAGGCTTGTTACGATAGTCAGGCAGGAATGGAGTGAAAGGCTTGGGACGAGAGTCAGGCAGTTCAGGAGAGAGAGGCTTGGGACAAGAGTCATGCAGCACAAGAGAGAGAGGCTTGGGTCGAGAGTCTAGCAGGACAGCGGAGAGAGGCTTGGGACGAGTGTCAAGCAGGACAGGAGAGAGAGCCTTGACGAGAGAGTCATGCAGGACAGGAGAGAGAGGCTTGGGACGACGGTCAGGCAGTGAAGGAGAGAGAGGCTTGGGAAGAGAGTCAGGCAGGGCAGGAGAGAGAGGGTTAGGACGAGAGACAGGCAGGACAGGAGATAGAGGCCTGGGAAGAGTGTCAGGCGGGACAGGAGAGAGAAGCTTAGGACGAAACTCAGGCAGGACAGGGGAGAGAGGGTTGGGACTAGAGTCAGGCAGTTTGAGAGAGACATGCTTGGGATGAGAGTCAAACAAGACTGGAGAGAGAGCTTATGACGAGAGTAAAGGTGGGTAGGAGAGAGGGGCTTGGGATGAAAGACAAGCAAGGCAGGAGAGAGAGGCTTGGGACGAGAGTCAGGCAGGACAGAACAGAATGGCTTAGGACGAGAGTCAGGCCGGACGGGAGAGAGAGGCATGGGACGAGAGTCAGGCAGGACAGGAGAGAGAGGCTTGGGACGAGAGTCAGGCAGGACAGGAGAGAGAGGCTTGGAACGAGAGTCATGCAGGACAGGAAAGAGAGGACTCGGATTAAAGTCAGAGAGGACAGGAGAGAGAGGCTTAGGACGAGAGTCAGGCTCGACACGAGAGAGTATTGGGACGAGAGTCAGGCAGGACAGGAGATAGAGACTTGGGACGAGAGTCAGGGAGGACATGAGATAGAGGCCTGGGACGAATGTTAGGCAAAATAAGAGAGAAAAGATTGGAACGAGAGTCAGGGAGGACAGGAGAGAGAGGCTTGAGACGAGAGTCAGGCAGGACAGGAGAGAGAGGCTTGGGACGATATTCAGGCAGGAGAGGAGAAAGAGACTTTGGACGAAAGTCAGGTAGGACAGGAGAGAGAGTCTTGAGGAGAGAGTTATGCACGACAGGAGAGAGAGGCTTGTGACGAGAGTCAGGCAGAACGGGAAAGAGAGGCATGGGACGAGAGTCAGGGAGGACAGGAGAGAAAGGCTTGGTACGATAGTCAGACAGGAGAGAGATGCTTGGGACGAGAGTCAAGCAGGACAGCGGAGAGAGGCTTGGGACGAGAGTCAAGCAGGACAGCGGAGAGAGGCTTGGGACGAGAGTCAGGCATGACAGGAGAGAAAATCTTGGGGCGAGAGTCAGGCAGGACAGGAGAGAGAGGCTTGGGATAAGAGTCAAGCAAGACAGAATAGAGAGGCATGGGATAAGAGTCAGGCAGGAGAGGATAGGTCAGGCAGGGTAGGAGAGAGAGGCTTGTGAAGAGTGTCAGGCAGGACAGGAGAGAGAGGGTTAGGACAAGAGACAGGCAGGACAGGAGATAGAGGCCTGGGAAGAGTGCCAGGTGGGACAGTAGAGAGAAACTTGGGACGAGAGGCAGGCAAGACAGGAAAGAGAGGCTTGTGACGAGAGTCAGGCAGGACCGGAGAGAAAGGCTTGGGAAGAGAGTCAGGCAGGACAGGAGAGAGAGGCTTGGGACGAGAGTTAGGACGGACAGGAGAGACAGGTTTTTCATAAGAGTCAGGCAGGACAGGAGAGAGAAGCATGGGACGAGAGTCAGGCAGGAAGGGAGAAAGAGGCTTAGGACGAGAGTTAGGCAGGACAGGAGAGAGAGGGTTGTTACTAGAGTCAGGCAGTTTGAGAGAGAGAGGCTTGGGATGAGAGTCAGACAAGACTGGAGAGAGAGCTTAGGACGAGAGTAAAGGTGGGTAGGAGAGAGGGGCTTTTGATGAAAGACAAGCAGGGCAGGAGAGAAAGGCTTGGGACCAGAGTCAGGCAGGACAGAAGAGAAAAGGCTTGGGACGAGAGTCAGGCCGGACGGGAGAGAGAGGCATGGGACGAGAGTCAGGGAGGACAGGAGAGAGAGAGGCTTGGGACGATAGTCAGGCATGACAGGAGAGAAAATCTTGGGGCGAGAGTCAGGCAGGACAGGACAGAGAGGCTTGGGATAAGAGTCAAGCAAGACAGAATAGAGAGGCATGGGATAAGAGTCAGGCAGGAGAGGATACAGAGGCTTTGAACGAGAGTCAGGTAGGACAAGATAGAGAGGCTTGGGACGAGAGTCAGGCAGGACAGGAGAGAGATGCTTGACGAGAGAGTCAGCCAGGACAGGAGAGAGATGCTTGAGACGACAGTCAGGCAGGGTAGGAGAGAGAGGCTTGGGAAGAGAGTCAGACAGGATATGAGAGAAAGGGTTACTACGAGAGTCAGGCAGGACAAGAGATAGAGGACTGGGACGAGTGTCAGGAAGGACAGGAGAGAGAGGCTTCGGACGGGAGTCAGGCAGGACAGGAAAGAGAGGCTTGTGACGAGAGTGAAGAATTGTAGGAGAGAAGGGCTTGGAACGAGAGTCAGGCAATTAGGAGAAAGAGGCTTGGGACGAGAGTCAGTCAGGACAGGAGAGAGAGAACTGGGACGAGAGTCAGACATGAGAGAAGAGAGAGGCTTGGAACGAGAGTAAAGCTCGACAGGAGAGAGGATTGCGACGAGAGTCAGGCAGGGTAGGAGAGAGGCGCTTGGGACTAGAGTAAGGCAGGACAGAAAAGAGAGGCTTAGGACGAGAATCATGCAGGGTAAGAGAGAGGTGCTTCGGACGATATTCAGGCAGTACAGGAGAGATTGCCTTGGGACGAGAGTCAAAAAGTACAGGAGAGGGAGGCTTGGGACGAAAGTACCGCAGTGCAGGAGAGAGAGCCTTGGGGCGACAGTCAGGCAGGACAGGAGAGAGGGGCTTAGGAAGAGAGTCAGGCAAGACAGGTGAGAGAGGCTTGAGACTATAGTCAGGCAGGACAGGAGATAGAGGCTTGTGATGAGAGTCAGCCAGTACGGGAGAGAGAGGCATGTGAGGAGAGGCAGCCAGGACAGGAGAGCGAGGCTTGGGACGAGAGTCACGCAGAACAGGGGAGAGGGGCTTGGGACGAGATTCAGGCAATGTGAGAGAGAGAGGCTTGGGATGAGAGTCAGACAGGACTGGAGAGAGAGCTTAAGACGAGACTAAGGTTGGGTTGGAGAGAGGGGCTTGGGACGGAAGACAGGCACGTCAGGAGGGAGGGGCTTGGGACGAGAGTCAGTCAGGACAGAACAGAGAAGCTTGGGACGAGAGTCAGGCAGGACGAAAGTGAGAGGCATGGGACGAGAGTTAGGGAGGACAGGAGAGAGAGGCTTGACGAGAGAGTCATACAGTACAGGAGAGAGAGGCTTGGGACGAAATTCACGCAGGGTAGGAGAGAAAGGCTTGGGAAGAGAGTCAGCCAGGACAGGAGAGAGAGGGTTAGGACGAGAGACAGGCAGGTCAAGAGATAGAGTCCTGGGAAGAGTGTCAGGCGGGACATGAGAGAGGAACTTGGGACGAGAGTCAGGCAAGACAGGAAAGAGAGGACTGTGCTGAAAGTCAGGCAGTACGGGAAAGAGAAGCATGGGACGAGAGGCAGATATGACTGGAAAGAGAGGCTTGGGACGAGAGTCAGGCAGAACAGGAGAGACAGGCTTGGGACGAGAGTCAAGCAGTGTGAGAGAAAGAGGATTGGGTTGAGAGTCAGACAGGACTGGAGAGAGAGCTTAAGACGAGAGTAAAGCTGGGTAGGAGAGAGGGGCTTGGGACGGAAGACAGGCAGGGCAGGAGAGAGAGGCCTTGGAAGAGTGTCAGGCGGGACAGTAGAGAGAAACTTTGGACGAGAGTCAGGCAAAACAGGAAATAGAGGCTTGTGACGAGAGTCAGGCAGGACCGAAGAGAGAGGCTTGGGAAGAGAGTCAGGCAGGACAGGAGAGAGAGGCTTGAAGAGAGAGTCATGTGGGACATGAGAGAGAGGCTTCGGACGACGTTCAGGCAGTGAAGGAGAGAGAGGCTTGGGAAGAGAGTCAGGCAGGACAGGAGAGAGAGGGTTAGGACGAGAGACAGGCAGGATAGGAGATAGAGACCTGGGAAGAGTGTCACGCGGGACAGGAGAGAGAAGCTTTGTCAGGAAAGACCGTAAAGAGAGACTTGTAAAGAGAGTCAGGCAGGACAGGAGAGAGAGGCTTGGGACGGCAGTTAGGACGGACAGAAGAGACAGGCTTTTCATAAGAGTCAGGTAGGTCAGGAGATAGAAGCATGGGACGAGAGTCAGGCAGGAAAGGAGAAAGATGCTTAGGACGAGAGTCAGGCAGGACAGGAGAGAGAGGGTTGGGACTAGTGTCAGGCAGTTTGAGAGAGAGAGGCTTGGGATGAGAATCAGACAAGACTGGAGAGAGAGCTTAGGACGAGAGTAAAAGTGGGTAGGAGAGAGGGGCTTGGGATGAAAGACAAGCAGGGCAGGAGAGAGAGGCTTGGGACCAAAGTCAGGCAGGACAGAAGAAAGAGGCTTGGGACGAGAGTCAGGCCGGACGGGAGAGAGAGGCATGGGACGAGAGTCAGGCAGGACAGGAGAGAGAGGCTTGGTACGATAGTCAGGCAGGAAAGGAGAGAAAGGCTTGGGACAAGAGTCAGGCAGGACAGGAGAGAGAGGCTCTGGACGTGAGTCAGGCAGGACAGAAGAGAGAGGCTTGGGACGAGATTCAGGAAGGACAGGACAGAGAGGCTTG
>NW_027264832.1:0-14794 GCF_036320965.1 Panulirus ornatus
CCACACATCTCTCTTACCCTTACGTTACTTAGTCGATCAAACCACCTCACGCCACACATTGTTCTCAAACATCTCATTTCCAGCACATCCATCCTCCTGCGCACAACTCTATCCATAGCCCACGCCTCGCAACCATGCAACATTATTGGAACCACTATTCCTTCAAACATACACATTTTTGCTTTCCGAGATAATGTTCTCGACTTCCACACATTCTTCAAGGCTCCCAGGATTTTCGCCCCCTCCCCCACCTTATGATCCACTTCCGCTTCCATGGTTCCATCTGCTGCCAGATCCACACCCAGATATCTAAAACACTTTACTTCCTCCAGTTTTTCTCCATTCAAACTTACCTCCCAATTGACTTGACCCTCAACCCTACTGTACCTAATTACCTTGCTCTTATTCACATTTACTCTTAACTTTCTTCTTTCACACACTTTACCAAACTCAGTCACCATCTTCGGCAGTTTCTCACATGTATCAGCCACCAACGCTGTATCATCAGCGAACAACAACTGACTCACTTCCCAAGCTCTCTCATCCCCAACAGACTTCATACTTGCCCCTCTTTCCAAAACTCTTGCATTCACCTCCCTAACAACACCATCAATAAACAAATTAAACAACTATGGAGACATCACACACCCCTGCTGCAAACCTACATTCACTGAGAACCAATCACTTTCCTCTCTTCCTACACGTACACATGCCTTACATCCTCGATAAAAACTTTTCACTGCTTCTAACAACTTGCCTCCCACACCATATATTCTTAATACCTTCCACAGAGCATCTCTATCAACTCTATCATATGCCTTCTCCAGATCTATAAATGCTACATACAAATCCATTTGCTTTTCTAAGTATTTCTCACATACATTCTTCAAAGCAAACACCTGATCCACACATCCTCTACCACTTCTGAAACCACACTGCTCTTCCCCAATCTGATGCTCTGTACATGCCTTCACCCTGTCACTCCATACCCTCCTATATAATCTACCAGGAATACTCAACAAACTTATACCTCTGTAATTTGAGCACTCACTGTTATCCCCTTTGCCTTTGTACAATGGCACTATGCACGCATTCCGCCAATTCTCATTCACCTCACCATTAGTCATACATACATTAAATAACCTTACCAACCAGTCAATAATACAGTCACCCCCTTTTTTAATAAATATCACTGCAATACCATCCAAACCTGCTGCCTTGCCGGCTTTCATCTCCCGCAAAGCTTTTACTACCTCTTCTCTGTTTACCAAATCATTTTCCCTAACCCTTTCACTTTGCACACCACCTCGACCAAAACACGCTATATCTGCCACATATATATATATATATATATATATATATATATATATATATATATATATATATATATATATATATATATATATATATATATATATATATATATATATATATATATATATATATATATATATATATATATATATATATATATATATATATATATATATATATATATATATATATATATATATATCTCCCTAAAATTTGGTGATGCTCTCTCACCCCAACTCTCGTTTGCCCTTTTTTCACCTCTTGCACCTTTCTCTTGACCTCCTGTCTCTTTCTTTTGTGCATCTCCCACTCAGTTGAATTTTTTCCCTGCAAAGGTCGTCCAGGTGCCTCTCTCTTCTCTTTCACTGGTACTCTTGCTTCTTCGTCCCACCACTCACTACCCTTTCTGGTCAACCCGCCTCCCACTCTTCTCATGCCACGGGCATCTTTTGCGCAATCCATCACTGATTCCCTGAGTGCATCCCATTCCTCCCCCACTCCCCTTGCTTCCATTGTTCTCACCTTTTTCCATTCTGTGCTCGGTCTCTCCTGGTGCTTCCTCGCACGGGTCTCCTTCTCAAGCTCACTTGCTCTCACCGCCCTCTTCGCCCCAACATTCACTCTTCTTTTCTGAAAACCCATGCGGGTCTTCACCTTGGCCTCCACAAGATGGTGATCGGGCGTCCCTCCAGTGGCACCTCTCAGCACATTAACATCCAAAAGTCTCTCTTTCGCACGCCTGTCGATTGGCATGTGGTCCAGTGGCGCTCTCTGGCCATCTCTCCTACTTACATAAGTATACTTATGTATATCTCGCTTTTTAAACCAGGTATTCCCAATCATCAGTCCTTTTTCAGCACATAAATCTGCAAGCTCTTCACCATTTCCATTTGCAGCGCTGAGCACCCCATGTATACCGATTGTTCCCTCAGCTGCCACATTGCTCACCTTTGCGTTCAGGTCACCCATCGCTGTGATCCGGTCTCGTGCATCGGGGCCACTAGCACACTCATTCAGCTGCTCCCAAAGCACTTGCCTCTCTTGATCTTTCTTCTCGTGCACAGGTGCATGTGCACCAATGGTCGCCCACCTCTCTCCATCAACTTTCAGTTTTACCCATATTAGTCGGGAATTTGCTTTCTTGCACTCTGTCACATGCTCCCGCAGCTCCTGTTTCGGGAGTGTTGCTGCTCCTTCCCTTGCTCTTGTCCTCTCACTAACCCCTGACTTTGCTCCCCGGACATTCCCAGACCACTCTTCCCCTTTGCCCTTGTGCTTCGTTTCGCTCGGAGCCGGGGCATCCAGGTTCCTTTCCTCAAGCATGCTGCCTGTCTCTCCTTTTTTCGCATCTTGGTTGCATCCACGCACATTTGGGCACCCCACTCTGGGCCTTCGGGGGGGGTGGGCACTCCCCGCGTGGCTCCTTCTTCTGTTTCCCATTTTGGAGAGTTAATACGGGGGGGGGAGGATTTCTGGCCCCCCGCTCCCGTCCCCTCTGGTCGCTTTCTGCGACACGCGAGGAATGCGTGGGAAGTATTCTTTCACCCCTATCCCCAGGGATAATATACATATATATATATATATGTATTCATACATATATATACATATATGTATATATACATATATATATATATATATATATATATATATATATATATATATATATATATATGTATATATATATATATATATATATATATATATATATATATATGTATATACATACGTCCACACACGCAAATATACATACCTACACAGCTTTCCATGGCTTACCCCAGACGCTTCACATGCCTTGATTCAATCCACTGACAGCACGTCAACCCCGGTATACCACCCCGCTCCAATTCACTCTATTCCTTGCCCTCCTTTCACCCTCCTGCATGTTCAGGCCCCGATCACACAAAATCTTTTTCACTCCATCTTTCCACCTACAATTTGGTCTCCCTCTTCTCCTTGTTCCCTCCACCTCCGACACATATATCCTCTTGGTCAATCTTTCCTCACTCATCCTCTCCATGTGCCCAAACCACTTCAAAACACCCTCTTCTGCTCTCTCAACCACGCTCTTTTTATTTCCACACATCTCTCTTACCCTTACGTTGCTCACTCGATCAAACCACCTCACACCACACATTGTCCTCAAACATCTCATTTCCAGCACGTCCATCCTCCTGCGCACAACTCTATCCATAGCCCACGCCTCGCAACCATACAACATTGTTGGAACCACTATTTCTTCATACATACCCATTTTTGCTTTCCGAGATAATGTTCTCGACTTCCACACATTCTTTAAGGCCCCCAGAATTTTCGCCTCCTCCCCCACCCTATGATCCACTTCCGCTTCCATGGTTCCATCAGCTGCCAGATCCACTCCCAGATATCTAAAACACTTCACTTCCTCCAGTTTTTCTCCATTCAAACTCACCTCTAAATTGACTTGACCCTCAACCCTACTGTACCTAATAACCTTGCTCTTATTCACATTTACTCTTAACTTTCTTCTTCCACACACTTTACCAAACTCAGTCACCAGCTTCTGCAGTTTCTCACATGAATCAGCCACCAGCGCTGTATCATCAGCGAACAACAACTGACTCACTTCCCAAGCTCTCTCATCCCCAACAGACTTCATACTTGCCCCTCTTTCCAAAACTCTTGCATTTACCTCCCTAACAACCCCATCCATAAACAAATTAAACAACCATGGAGACATCACACACCCCTGCCGCAAACCTACATTCACTGAGAACCAATCACTTTCCTCTCTTCCTACACGTACACATGCCTTACATCCTCGATAAAAACTTTTCACTGCTTCTAACAACTTTCCTCCCACACCATATATTCTTAATACCTTCCACAGAGAATCTCTATCAACTCTATCATATGCCTTCTCCAGAAGGGAGAATAAAAAGATGTTCTGGAAGGAGGTAAATAAAGTGCGTAAGACAAGGGAGCAAATGGGAACTTCAGTGAAGGGCGCAAATGGGGAGGTGATAACAAGTAGTGGTGATGTGAGAAGGAGATGGAGTGAGTATTTTGAAGGTTTGTTGAATGTGTTTGATGATAGAGTGGCAGATATAGGGTGTTTTGGTCGAGGTGGTGTGCAAAGTGAGAGGGTTAGGGAAAATGATTTGGTAAACAGAGAAGAGGTAGTGAAAGCTTTGCGGAAGATGAAAGCCGGCAAGGCAGCAGGTTTGGATGGTATTGCAGTGGAATTTATTAAAAAAGGGGGTGACTGTATTGTTGACTGGTTGGTAAGGTTATTTAATGTATGTATGACTCATGGTGAGGTGCCTGAGGATTGGCGGAATGCGTGCATATTGCCATTGTACAAAGCCAAAGGGGATAAGAGTGAGTGCTCAAATTACAGAGGTATAAGTTTGTTGAGTATTCCTGGTAAATTATATGGGAGGGTATTGATTGAGAGGGTGAAGGCATGTACAGAGTATCAGATTGGGGAAGAGCAGTGTGGTTTCAGAAGTGGTAGAGGATGTGTGGATCAGGTGTTTGCTTTGAAGAATGTATGTGAGAAATACTTAGAAAAGCAAATGGATTTGTATGTAGCATTTATATATATATATATACAGGTATTATCCCTGGGGATAGGGGAGAAAGAATACTTCCCACGTATTCCCTGCGTGTCGTAGAAGGCGACTAAAAGGGAAGGGAGCGGGGGGCTGGAAATCCTCCCCTCTCGTTTTTTTTTTTTTTTTTTTTTTTTTTTTTTTTTCCAAAAGAAGGAACAGAGAAGGGGGCCAGGTGAGGATATTCCCTCAAAGGCTCAGTCCTCTGTTCTTAACGCTACCTCGCTATCGCGGGAAATAGCGAATAGTATGAAAAAAAAAATTTATACATATATATATATATATATATATATATATATATATATATATATATATATATATATATATATATATATACATATATATATATATATATATATATATATATATATATATATATATATATATATATATATATATATATATATATATATATATATATATATATATATATATACATATATATATATATATATATATATATATATGTATATATATATATATATATATATATATATGTATATATGATGAGTATGAGAAGAGAAATTCTATCGGATCTAAGTTAAAGTACCCTTTATCTTTCATTGACAAATCCCTTAAATTAGCAAAGAATTTACTTTATATAGTTGAGCCCTAACCTCCTATTGACACCAAGATTCTTTTAGTTCTCCTTTTTGATAATGATTTTACTCTACTTTCCATGTTTCTTAAATCCTTTGATGTGGGTTTTGACTTCAGCAACAATAATACTATAAAGAATATCGTAATTAGGAATTCACTCGAAAATCCTTCTGGGTGCATCTGTAAAGTGGCATGTAGAAATTGTGATATGTTTCATGTTGGGCAGACTGGTAAGGATCTTTTTGTTAGACTTAAGCAACATAAGTATAGTATAAGAACGGGACAAGAATCAATTGCCTTGTTCAATCACGTTAAAAACTATGATCATTGTATTGACTTGAGTAATGCCATCTCAGTTATTAACTAACTCTATTACCACGAGAAATATCAATGAATCTTCTTTTATCAAATACAAAAAGAATCATAATCTTAATATTAGTGATGGTCCATATGAATTAGGTTGGGGTGTCATTTACAACGCTTGTCAGCCTAGGTCAATCCAGATATGATACTTTAACCGATATACAAAAAGTTTTATCTATCTTAATGGCTGCAAAGATCTCTAAAGCTAAGAGAGTTTATAGCTTTTTATAAGTTCAAAAGCATAAAGAATCACTAACTGTATTTAGAACTCAAAATTCATGTTATTAAATAAATTCTCTTTTATATAATGAGATTTTTTTTCAGAAAAATATTATGAAAAGGCAAGATGGAAACATATCAATTTTATGTTGTTAGTTCAAGTGATTATTTACTCATATTTTTTATTAATCTCTAAGTGTCACGGGTACCGTAAGGCAGCATTCTGAGCTCAAAGTTATAGGAGTGTCATGGATAATAATATTTTGTCCCGAGCTTCTGTCCCTCGAAATCTTGAATATTCATATCATACTAGTGATTATGCAATATGGCAATCCCATAGCCTTTTACATACTTATCAGTTAAACGAGTTTAAGCTACGCCTGATTTTGTTCATGTTTTGAAGGTGTTATTGCATTTTGAGTTTTCGCCAGCTGAGAGTAACAGTTTTTTTTCGTTTTTTTACTCGAAAAAACAAAACCTGGAATTTGGAATTGGAGTTAGACAACGGTCCACGTCCTTTCTGATATAACGCAAAGGCCCATAGTCTTAATTTTGAACACAGATTAATGTAAAAAAAAGATTAACCATGTAGCAGTAAACTGTAAGAAAAGATTGACTATTCTGAGGTACTTTTGTGCCTCTGTTGGAGAGCCGACAGAAAGTCTTTACTAATTATGTTCAAGTACCTAATCAGATCTAGTTTAGACGATGGCTCCCAGTTATATGATTCGGCAAATAATTGCACTCTGTGGAGGTTGGATTTAATTCAGAATAAAAGCTTACGAATGTTAGGAATATGCCTTGCATGTGCAACTCTATCACGTGCCTGAGTTCTGCGACTGGAAGTTGAGGCAAACGTATTTTCTCCTTGGATATGGCATGAATTTTCAGCTTCTAGCTCTGGTATTCTGACGGTCAGGAGGAGGATCTCTCCATCCTGCCTGTTGCCTCATCTAAAAGTAAGAACATGTCGTCGACAGTGGTGTCAGGCGTCAGGACACACCACTCCCTCAAGTAAGAATTCTGGTTTTAATGTGAAAATGGACACACTAGTAATCAATGAGCTCTATGGAAGCTGGGAAAAATTGATACGAAGACGACCATGCTGCCCGCTTTTAAAGTAGATGTGCCGAAGAACAAAGTGAATCAGAGCTTTCGTAGTATCAAAGTTGATCGTTTGTCATATAATAAAAAGATGATTCCAAGAAAGACAAAAGAGTGAGTACAAGAGTGTCAACTGTTGGGTATTCTCTCAGGTACCGTCTACCGAACTTTACATCTACATTTTGCTCAGAATTATTCGTGTCGACAAAAGCATACATTGTATAAGTAATTCACTTCATGAGAAATCATTAGCTTCTTCCAATTTGCTGTCGACTAGTCTATAAACTTTGGTAAGATAGAGTCATGAAATACAGGGGACTATTGCCAATAAAAGGAAATTCTCATAACATAGATATCATTGTGATAAGGGAGCCTGGTTACCACAACATTTACGGCAATGAACAGACTAATTTGAACTCAGAAGTTTAGGTGATCAGTCTGATCCCTCGGAGTCCTACCTTTCTTTGGAGGAAAAATATTTACATCTACAGTGGCAGAGTCAGAGGACCAGCCTGACGGTCTCTAGCAAGTTCAAGTGCTCACCAACAGGAAGAATTCAACTAAGTTGTGCTCATCCGCTCACGTAAAACTGCGTCGTCATCACTCACCTTCAGCAGCATCTGACACAACGATGCTAACATGACAGACCAGCCTCACAGCAGGTCATAGCATCATCACATACCAGGGAATGAGACGACAATTAAAAGATTATCTCAAAAGAATGAGTATAAACTTTAACATAGAAAAATCCTCTAGATAATAACAGCCTCAATAAACTTAATGTCATCCTCAAAAAATGATAAAGATGATATAGAATATCATCAAATCCTTTACAAGCATATGTTGCTTGCCAAAGGTGAAGGCCTGTCATCCTTCTATCTTATTTTCATCTCAACATGAATGAGAAATGAATTGTTTTTCATTTCATTCTTCCAAATAAGATAATTAGAAACTAATTTTTTCCCTTCCATTCAGCAACTACTTCATGGGACTTAGCTAACATGATAGTGACTTACAATGTCAAAGATTTAGATGGATTAAAGTCTTATTGACTTCTCTAATGACCTCTCAAAATTGCTGGCTGTAAAATCTAACCAACCCACTAACTAATCTCACAGCGCTAGTTGAGGTTTGGATGATATCATCAAATATTCAGTCATAATACAAATTTTGATCGGTCGAAATTGCTTTATCGCTTTTATGGAACGTATGATTTGATCTACATAATTCAATTTTCATATGTTTTGCATATATGATTACTGCAGCAAATCATCAAAATTACGTTACTGGAGCATTTCGGTATTGTTAAAATGATCAAGCATGCACTTAAGGTATAGTGAGCAGAGCCATCACCTTTTATTGAGGAAAGCTGAAGTGATGTGAACTTAAGATCAGATGGAATTCATAAAGAACAAAACCAGAGTTCTTAAAAATTGAAACTTCTTTGGAAATAAAGTTGTTTTTTCAGTCAAGATGTCTACATTTTTCTCCGATTATTTCTAAGGATTCATTTGGTGTTTCTTGGTAGGACATGTACATGGGTGTTACTGGACTCGGCCTGCTCGAGGTTACATCAGGAATGAAAAGTCTCCAAAGGAGTCTTTATTTCCCTGCTCCTAGAAGGAGTGCAGGATAAAACAAAGTTGTTGAATAACAATTTTGCTAGGATAATTATAGATAAATAAATAGACAATATATGGATAAAGACAAGCAAGTATGAATTTTTTTTTTCTTTTTTTCCTTCGTCGCTGTCTCCCGCGTTTGCGAGGTAGCGCAAGGAAACAGACGAAAGAAATGGCCCAACCCACCCCCATACACATGTATATACATACACGTCCACACACGCAAATACACACACCTATACATCTCAATGTACACATATATATACACACACAGACACACACATATATACCCATGCACACAATTCACACTGTCTGCCTTTATTCATTCCCATCGCCACCTCGCCACACATGGAATACCATCCCCCTCCCCCCTCATATGTGCGAGGTAGCGCTAGGAAAAAACAACAAAGGCCCCATTCGTTCACACTCAGTCTCTAGCTGTCGTGCACTAATGCCCGAAACCACAGCTCCCTTTCCACATCCAGGCCCCACACTACTTTCCATGGTTTACCCAAGACGCTTCACATGCCCTGATTCAATCCAATGACAGCACGTCAACCCCGGTATACCACATTGATCCAATTCACTCTATTCCTTGCCCGCCTTTCACCCTCCTGCATGTTCAGGCCCCGATCACACAAAATCTTTCTCTCCATCTTTCCACCTCCAATTTGGTCTCCCACTTCTCCTCGTTCCCTCCACCTCCGACATATATATCCTCTTGGTCAATCTTTCCTCACTCATTCTCTCCATATGCCCAAACCACTACAAAACACCCTCTTCTGCTCTCTCAACCACGCTCTTTTAATTTCCACACATCTCTCTTACCCTTATATTACTTACTCGATCAAACCACCTCACACCACATATTGTCCTCAAACATCTCATTTCCAGCACATCCACCCTCCTGCGCACAACTCTATCCATAGCCCACGCCTCGCAACCATACAACATTGTTGGAACCACTATTCCTTCAAACATACTCATTTTTGCTTTCCGAGATAATGTTCTCGACTTCCACACATTCTTCAAGGCTCCCAGGATTTTCGCCCCCTCCCCCACCCTATGATTCACTTCCGCTTCCATGGTACCATCCGCTGCCAGATCCACTCCCAGATATCTAAAACACTTTACTTCCTCCAGTTTTTCTCCATTCAAACTTACCTCCCAATTGACTTGACCCTCAACCCTACTGTACCTAATAATCTTGCTATTATTCACATTTACTCTTAACTTTCTTCTTTCAAACACTTTACCAAACTCAGTCACCAGCTTCTGCAGTTTCTCACATGAATCAGCCACCAGCGCTGTATCATCAGCGAACAACAACTGACTCACTTCCCAAGCTCTCTCATTCACAACAGACTTCATACTTGCCCCTCTTTCCAAAACTCTTGCATTCACCTCCCTAACAACCCCATCCATAAACAAATTAAACATCCATGGAGACATCACACACCCCTGCCGCAAACCTACATTCACTGAGAACCAATCACTTTCCTCTCTTCCTACACGTACACATGCCTTACATCCTCGATAAAAACTTTTCACTGCTTCTAACAACTTGCCTCCCACACCATATATTCTAAATACCTTCCACAGAGCATCTCTATCAACTCTATCATATGCCTTCTCCAGATCCATAATTGCTACATACAAATCCATTTGCTTTTCTAAGTATTTCTCACGTACATTCTTCAAAGCAAACACCTGATCCACACATCCTCTACCACTTCTGAAACCACACTGCTCTTCCCCAATCAGATGCTCTGTACATGCCTTCACCCTCTCAATCAATACCCTCCCATATAATTTACCAGGAATACTCAACAAACTTTTTTTTTTCTTTTTTTGCTTTGTAGCTGTCTCCCGCGTTTGCGAGGTAGCGCAAGGAAACAGATGAAAGAATTGGCCCAACCCACCTCCATACACATGCACATGCATACGTCCACACACGCAAATATACATACCTACACAGCTTTCCATGGTTTACCCCAGACGCTTCACATGCCTTGATTCACTCCACTGACAGCACGTCAACCCCGGTTTACCACATCGCTCCAATTCACTCTATTCCTTGCACGCCTTTCACCCTCCTGCATGTTCAGGCCCCGATCACACAAAATCCCTTTCTCTCCATCTTTCCACCTCCAATTTGGTCTCCCTCTTTTCCTCGTTCCTTCCACCTCCGACACATATATCCTCTTGGTCAATCTTTCCTCACTCATTCTCTCCATGTGCCCAAACCATTTCAAAACACCCTCTTCTGCTCTCTCAACCACGCTCTTTTTATTTCCACACATCTCTCTTACCCTTACGTTACTTACTCGATCAAACCACCTCACACCACACATTGTCCTCAAACATCTCATTTCCAACACATCCATCCTCCTGCGCACAACTCTATCCATAGCCCACGCCTCGCAACCATAGAACATTGTTGGAACCACTATTCCTTCAAACATACCCATTTTTGCTTTCCGAGATAATGTTCTCGACTTCCACACATTCTTCAAGGCTCCCAGAATTTTCGCCCCCTCCCCCAGCCTATGATCCACTTCCGCTTCCATGTTTCCATCCGCTGCCAGATCCACTCCCAGATATCTAAAACACTTCACTTCCTCCAGTTTTTCTCCAATCAAACTCACCTCCCAATTGACTTGATCCTCAACCCTACAGTACCTAATAACCTTGCTCTTATTCACATTTACTCTTAACTTTCTTCTTTCACACACTTTACCAAACTCAGTCACCAGCTTCTGCAGTTTCTCACATGAATCAGCCACCAGCGCTGTATCATCAGCGAACAACAACTGACTCACTTCCCAAGCTCTCTCATCCCTAACAGACTTCATACTTGTCCCTCTTTTCAAAACTCTTGCATTCACCTCCCTAACAACCCCATCCATAAACAAATTAAACAACCATGGAGACATCACACACCCTGCCGCAAACCAACATTCACTGAGAACCAATCGCTTTCCTCTCTTCCTACATGTACACATGCCTTACATCCTCGATAAAAACTTTTCACTGCTTCTAACAATTTGCCTCCCACACCATATATTCTTAATACCTTCCACAGAGCATCTCTATCAACTCTATCATATGCCTTCTCCAGATCCATAAATGCTACATACAAATCCATTTGCTTTTCTAAGTATTTCTCACATACATTCTTCAAAGCAAACACCTGATCCACATATCCTCTACAACTTCAGAAACCACACTGCTCTTCACCAATCTGATGCTCTGTACATGCCTTCACCATCTCAATCAATACCCTCCCATATAATTTACCAGGAATACTCAACAAACTTATACCTCTGTAATTTGAGCACTCACTCTTATCCCCTTTGCCTTTGTACAATGGCACTATGCACGCATTCCGCCAATCCTCAGGCACCTCACCATGAGTCATACATACATTAAATAGCCTTACCAACCAGTCAACAATACAGTCACCCCCTTTTTTAATAAATTCCACTGCAATACCATCCAAACCTGCTGCCTTGCCGGCTTTCATCTTCCGCAAAGCTTTTACTACCTCTTCTCTGTTTACCAAATCATTTTCCCTAACCCTCTCACTTTGCACACCACCTCGACCAAAACACCCTATATCTGCCACTCTATCATCAAACACATTCAACAAACCTTTAAAATACTCAATCCATCTCCTTCTCACATCACCACTACTTGTTATCACCTCCCCATTTGCGCCCTTCACTGAAGTTCCCATTTGCTCCCTTGTCTTACGCACTTTATTTACCTCCTTCTAGAACATCTTTTTATTCTCCCTACTTATACCTCTGTAATTTGAGCACTCACTCTTATCCCCTTTGCCTTTGTACAATGGCACTCTGCACGCATTCCGCCAATCCTCAGGCACCTCACCATGAGTCATACATACATTAAATAACCTTACCAACCAGTCAACAATACAGTCACCCCCTTTTTTAATAAATTCCACTGCAATACCATCCAAACCTGCTGCCTTGCCGGCTTTCATCTTCCGCAAAGCTTTTACTACCTCTTCTCTGTTTACCAAATCATTTTCCCTAAACCTCTAACTTTGCACACCACTTCGACCAAAACACCCTATATCTGCCACTCTATCATCAAACACATTCAACAAACCTTCAAAATACTCACTTCATCTCCTTCTCACATCACCACTACTTGTTATCACCTCCCCATTAGCGCCCTTCAATGAGGTTCCCATTTGCTCCCTTGTCTTACGCACTTTATTTACCACCTTCCAGAACATCTTTTTATTCTCCCTAAAATTTAATGATACTCTCTCACCCCAACTCTCATTTGCCCTTTTTTCACCTCTTGCACTTTTCTCTTGACCTCCTGTCTCTTTCTTTTATACATCTCCCACTCAATTGCATTTTTTCCCTGCAAAAATCGTCCAAATGCCTCTCTCTTCTCTTTCACTAATAATCTTACTTCTTCATCCCACCACTCACTACCCTTTCTAATGAACCCACCTCCCACGTTTCTCATGCCAAAAGCATCTTTTGCGCACTCCATCATTAATTCCCTAAATACATCCCATTCCTCCCCCACTCCCCTTACTTTCATTGTTCTCACCTTTTTCCATTCTGTACTCAGTCTCTCCTGGTACTTCCTCACACAAGTCTCCTTCCCAAGCTCACTTACTCTCACCACCCTCTTCACCCCAACATCACTTTTCTTTTCTGAAAACCCATACAAATCTTCACCTTAGCCTCCACAAGATAATGATCTGACATCCCTCCAGTTGCACTTCTCAGCACATTAACATCCAAAAGTCTCTCTTTCGCGCGCCTGTCAATTAACACGTAATCCAATAACGCTCTCTGGCCATCTCTCCTACTTACATACGTATACTTATGTATATCTTGCTTTTTATACCAGGTATTCCCAATCACCAGTCCTTTTTCAGCACATAAATCTACAAGATTTTCACCATTTCCATTTACAACACTGAACACTCCATGTATACTAATTATTCCCTCAACTGCCACATTACTCACCTTTGCATTCAAATCACCCATCACTATAACCCGGTCTTGTGCATCAAAATCACCAACACACTCATTCAGCTTCTCCCAAAACACTTGCCTCTCATGATCTTTCTTCTCATGCCCAGGTGCATATGCACCAATAATCACCCATCTCTCTCCATCAACTTTCAATTTTACCCATATTAATCGAGAATTTACTTTCGTACATTCTATCACATACTCCCACAACTCCTGTTTCAGGAGTAGTGCTACTCCTTCCCTTGCTCTTGTCCTCTCACTAACCCCTGACTTTACTCCCAAAACATTCCCAAACCACTCTTCCCCATTACCCTTGAGCTTCGTTTCACTCAGAGCCAGAGTATCCAGGTTCCTTTCCTCAAACATACTACCTATCTCTCCTTTTTTCACATCTTGGTTACATCCACACACATTTAGACATATATATATATATATATATATATATATATATATATATATATATATATATATATATATATTGTTACGAACGTGTGCGCGTGTGCCCACATGTTCGTATATATGGCTCAGAGCTTCTTTTCCCACCAATCGTTAGGCTTAATAATTTACCAGATGGTCATTTGTCCTTGAGCTGTCAATCAAGAGGAGGGTGAGCTGCCCAGATGTGCGTCGCTAGAATACCCCAACCAATCACGAGTGCTCTGAGTCCCATAGCCAATCAAGGGTGGCGTTATAGCTAGCAGGGCGGAGACTCGTCTTTGTAATATATACCCATGACACCCGCTGAGATCCCTCTCTCTCTAGCCCAACGAATAAAGTGGTCTCCCATGCCGTAAGCATGTACGTCTGTAAGCCCTGCTGTGCTGTGAGCCTGTAAGCCCGTTACCCGAGTACTGTGCTGTAAGCCTGTAATCCCTGCTGTACTGTAAGCCCATTATAATTATCACAGTGTAATGTTATCGAAGAACTGTCATAAAGGAAAGAGATCTCATGG
>NW_027264833.1:0-14686 GCF_036320965.1 Panulirus ornatus
CAGATAAGAACTGTGTCAAAATGGTTCACTCTGTGAGGTATGCTCTTTTGTGTGTTACTAGTTCCTAGTCTATAAATGTAGACATTTATATATTTTTGGTAATATGATTATTCATCTTTGTAGTTTAGCAAATCAGTCTAAGTTTTCAGTTATTCTTGCATATATTCTTTCTTATGTTTTCATACGTTGGTACTATTCTTTTTAGTGATGATTACTTTCATATATAGAGTCCATTACTGATATGTTATACTATTATGTGCACCTCTCATATACAGAGTTCTTGTATTCATATGTTATAACAGTTATGCCAGCCTTTTATTGCCTTTATTTCATTACAATATTTTCAAATGATATTCATGTTATGTATTTTGTATTAAGTCAATAGTGTTAATTATATTTCAAATATTTTGGGGGGCTATTACTTACACACTTTATGTTAGATTGTATTACAAGTCCGATGAAATTCCACGCGGTAATCGTAAAGGTTCATATGTACTTAGGAAATTACCTAGAATCTCTTATTATAAACGGAACTAGCCTTCTAAAATGGCGACGTCACACAAAGTTGTTTTGACAGATTCTGGTGACACAGATGACCCACAGAAACCTTCTCACACGTTACCACACCCACACCCACCTCCCCCGCCACATCACAAAAACTCCTTCACTAAAAACCGTTCTAACACTAAAACAAGCTAGGGAACCACACGAGTTATTTGATGGTAAACTGTCAAATTTTAATCGGTGGATTAGAAATGCAGAGGACATTGTTGAACATAATGGTGATGCAGGAGACAAAGCGCTTATAACTTCTGCTAAAAATCTCATTGATTTCAACCAGCCTAACAATTAAGCTAGGGTTGTCTATGACTCAGATGACATTGGAAACTGTACATCTTGGGAGGAATTGAAAACGTTGTTTACATTAGGTTGTGAGGAATCATTCTCAGATAGTTTACTACACGTCCTTTTACGTGCTCTTAACACAACATACTTGGATGATACGTCAGTCCCTGATCACTGGAGTACCTTACATGGAAGAATGAGATTAGTTAGGCAGGCTTATGAATCCTCACCCTGGACATCAGCCATGATGAATCCTGAAACTCATGTGCAAACACTCATGCGATT
This sequence comes from Panulirus ornatus, assembly GCF_036320965.1. Lineage (NCBI taxonomy): Eukaryota > Metazoa > Arthropoda > Malacostraca > Decapoda > Palinuridae > Panulirus > Panulirus ornatus. Next base: position 1,132 of record NW_027264833.1, read on the forward strand.
ATTACAGATAATCTTCATTCTCAAGGACCTGACCTCCAGACGTAAGACGACGGTTACTTAATGAAGACATCGACCCATCATTGTGGGTCAGTAACAAAAGTGTTGAATTACACTCAAAAGAAAGGTGGTTATTCCAACACCAAGACACTGGGGAGGGTGTCGGCTTCCCAAAGTGTGACGTAACATTCTAGTGGTCAACACAATCATTCTTCTCATGGTCAAATACAGCGATTCAGTGATGACAAACACTCACATAAAGTGACGTGTTTCCGGTGTGGCCAACCAGGACATAAAGCGAATGTGTGTCCTTACACATGGGACTCATTCTCACGTGAGCCTTGACCAGAACAACAAACGCAGTCAACAACCCATGTCATCACAACCTCGGTCGTCACAATTCTGCCGACCTAGTCATGATTTCCTCCAGTCAGACATCAGGCTGACCTTCACCCGCTCGCGCCCAACACCACCAAGCAGGTGTTCATATCATAGCAACGCTAGACACACTTCAGCGGAATGTCGAGCATTAGCTAGACACACGTCACCTAACACAGGTTCATCATGTCATTATCAACAATGACAATCTCTCGTTCATGACAAGACTCCATCACATAAGGAACTCTTAAGACATTTTCGTTCTTCGCCATTTTCTCACATTACAAGTTTCGATTTACTGTGTTCTTTCCAGGATAAACCAATCACAATATTTCTAGACAGAAGCACGGAAGCAGATGTCATTCATTGTGATTTTATTCAACCATTAATGGGGCGCACTCAACTTGTTCAATGCTCGGACTTTTACCCATCCCTTCAAAGTATCTCAAATGAAAATCTCGACGTAAGGGGCACTATTGAAATGAACATTCTCATAGGCGACTTGGTCATTACCGTAACCCCTTACATTGTTCGTCGTGTAACGTTTCCTGCTAACTTGTTACTAGGACGCCACTCTATGTGTGGCACAGCATAAGATCTGTCCTATTGATCATGTGGTTTGTGTTGATAATACGTTCTTGCCATTGTCAGAGAAGAGTTCTCACTCAGAGTCATTAATACATCTGCTTCCACGTCCTGCTTCACGGTAGACAATACGCATCCTTTTTACTTTTCTACTCATCATTGTCCTGGTAAACTGAGAACCAACATGACTCTGCATAGTGACACATTAACGAAGGTTCCTCTCTCACTTTCTCGAACATGGATGAATGATCATGGACTTAGACATGGTCAGGGTGATCTCGCACTAAGAGTAGTTGCTGAACCTTCCTCACTAACTGTCAAAGGACTATCGATGGATGCCTCTATTCATGAGACCGCAGATGGAGAGGTCACCATATACGTTGCCAATACGTGACCCCACTCCTGTCCGTCTCCGCAGAGGGACCAAGCTTATGGAATTCTCCGTTTTGAAGTCCAGAATTCAAGACGAGGAGTTGCATGAGTTTAATATCCGTCTAGTCTCACATTCCATTAACCCACCACCACCTACTCCTCCTACACCTGACTCAGCAGTGCACGGCTTGAGTCAGCTCCCCACCATCACCCCTGACATGATATCCAAGGTAGGATTAACCAAACATGTTGACCAGTTAACAGACTTACTTAACCAGTATAGGTCTACTATTGCCTTATCAGGAGAACCACTCGGTAGAACTCATTTGGATGTTCACATTATTAACTTATAGAAAAACACACGTCCCATTGACGTCCCAGCCTATCGATTGACACACGCACACAGAGACATAGCAAACAAACTTGTTCAGGACATGTTGAAAGATAATGTTATAGAGGAATCACGATCACCATGGAATTCACCACTTCTAATCGTTCCGAAAAAGGACGGAACTTTTAGACCAGTCATAGATTTTAGAAAACTCAACACCAAGGTCACTTTGAAAGATGGTTTCCCATTACCAGTGGTATCAGAGCTTCTTCATAGCCTCGGTAACAATAAGGTATTTTCAACTTTGGATTTATTGAGCGGATTTTGGCAGATTCCCTTGTCAGAGGAAAGCCGCCCCCTGACTGTGTTCAGTACGCCAGATGGTCATTGGCAGTTCATATGCATCATGGCCTTCGGTCTTCATTCCTCACCGGTGATCACCTTCTCAAGGTTAATGACTAACATTTATCGTCACATGTTGGGCAAAGATGTATTGGTTTATCTTGATGATATAATTGTCATGTCTCCAGATATTGCTTCTCATTTCAAAAGTCTTGAGAGAGTATTTCTACGACTTAAGGATGCAAACCTAAAAGTCAAGTTATCCAAATGTTCCTTTCTACAAACAAGAATTAATTACTTAGATCACACTGTTGATGAAAACGGTATTCAACCTAATGCACATGAAGTCAAAACAATTGTAGAATGGCCAGTCCCTTCCACAAGAGATAAGGTCAAATCCTTCCTTGGTTTAGCAGGATATTATTGAATATCTATCTCTAATTTCGCGAAGATCGCAAACCCACTCACTTCACTTCTGAAACAGGGAGTTACATTCCAGTGGTCTACAGCACAAGATAGTGCGTTTCACTTACTCAAGCGACACTTGATAGAAGCACCTATCCTTCGATTCCCCAAGTTTGAGAAACCCTTCATTTTGCACACAGATGCTTGTAAACAGGGTCTTGGAGCTGTACTTATGCAGGAGTTGAATAAGGGTAGACTTTTTCCCATAGCCTATGCGAGCCGTTCATGTTCAAAGACGGAATCGAAATACTCAATAACTGAGTTAGAAGGCCTTGCAGTTGTTTGGGCACTCAAACATTTTAAGAAATACATATATGGTTACCTTATTACAGTTTATACAGATCACAGAGCACTGTTAGGTATTTTTCAACAACAGGATCCTACAGAAAAGTTTCAGAGGTGGTTTTTAACCACACAAACATTTGACCCAGATTTTCGTTTTGTTTCTGGTTCAACCAATGTAGCTGCAGACGCGCTTTCCCGCAGAGTGGGTGCAATCACTGTAAATAAGAGCCTCGTATATTTTGATGTAGAGCGGCTACTGTGACGTTGATGTAATATCCATTTGATAAATCTCTATGTAAATATGACCTTCAGTCATAAAGACTGCACCACAAACCTTTCATTGCCTTGAAATCTTAAGAGAATCAATGTTAACTTTTTTTTTTTTCTTTTTTTTTATACTTTGTCGCTGTCTCCCGCGTTTGCGAGGTAGCGCAAGGAAACAGACGAAAGAAATGGCCCAACCCCCCCATACACATGTACATACACACGTCCACACACGCAAATATACATACCTACACAGCTTTCCATGGTTTACCCCGGACGCTTCACATGCCTTGATTCAATCCACTGACAGCACGTCAACCCCTGTATACCACATCGCTCCAATTCACTCTATTCCTTGCCCTCCTTTCACCCTCCTGCATGTTCAGGCCCCGATCACACAAAATCCTTTTCACTCCATCTTTCCACCTCCAATTTGGTCTCCCTCTTCTCCTCGTTCCCTCCACCTCCGACATATATATCCTCTTGGTCAATCTTTCCTCACTCATTCTCTCCATGTGCCCAAACCATTTCAAAACACCCTCTTCTGCTCTCTCAACCACGCTCTTTTTATTTCCACACATCTCTCTTACCCTTACGTTACTTACTCGATCAAACCACCTCGCACCACACATTGTCCTCAAACATCTCATTTCCAGCACATCCATCCTCCTGCGCACAACTCTATCCATAGCCCACGCCTCGCAACCATACAACATTGTTGGAACTACTATTCCTTCAAACATACCCATTTTTGCTTTCCGGGATAATGTTCTCGACTTCCACACATTTTTCAAGGCTCCCAAAATTTTCGCCCCCTCCCCCACCCTATGATCCACTTCCGCTTCCATGGTTCCATCCGCTGACAGATCCACTCCCAGATATCTAAAACACTTCACTTCCTCCAGTTTTTCACCATTCAAACTCACCTCCCAATTGACTTGACCCTCAACCCTACTGTACCTAATACCTTGCTCTTATTCACATTTACTCTTAACTTTCTTCTTCCACACACTTTACCAAACTCCGTCACCAGCTTCTGCAGTTTCTCACATGAATCCGCCACCAGCGCTGTATCATCAGCGAACAACAACTGACTCACTTCCCAAGCTCTCTCATCCCCAACAGACTTCATACTTGCCCCTCTTTCCAAGACTCTTGCATTTACCTCCCTAACAACCCCATCCATAAACAAATTAAACAACCATGGAGACATCACACACCCCTGCCGCAAACCTACATTCACTGAGAACCAATCACTTTCCTCTCTTCCTACACGTACACATGCCTTACATCCTCGATAAAAACTTTTCACTGCTTCTAACAACTTGCCTCCCACACCATATATTCTTAATACCTTCCACAGAGCATCTCTATCAACTCTATCATATGCCTTCTCCAGATCCATAAATGCTACATACAAATCCATTTGCTTTTCTAAGTATTTCTCACAAACATTCTTCAAAGCAAACACCTGATCCACACATCCTCTACCACTTCTGAAACCACACTGCTCTTCCCCAATCTGATGCTCTGTACATGCCTTCACCCTCTCAATCAATACCCTCCCATATAATTTACCAGGAATACTCAACAAACTTATACCTCTGTAATTTGAGCACTCACTCTTATCCCCTTTGCCTTTGTGCAATGGCACTATGCACGCATTCCGCCAATCCTCAGGCACCTCACCATGAGTCATACATACATTAAATAACCTTACCAACCAGTCAACAATACAGTCACCCCCTTTTTTAATAAATTCCACTGCAATACCATCCAAACCTGCTACCTTGCCGGCTTTCATCTTCCGCAAAGCTTTTACTACCTCTTCTCTGTTTACCAAATCATTTTCCCTAACCCTCTCACTTTGCACACCACCTCGACCCAAACACCCTATATCTGCCACTCTGTCATCAGACACATTCAACAAACCTTCAAAATACTCATTCCATCTCCTTCTCACATCACCACTACTTGTTATCACCGCCCCATTTACGCCCTTCACTGAAGTTCCCATTTGCTCCCTTGTCTTACGCACCCTATTTACCTCCTTCCAGAACATCTTTTTATTCTCCCTAAAATTTACTGATAGTCTCTCACCCCAACTCTCATTTGCCCTTTTTTTCACCTCTTGCACCTTTCTCTTGACCTCCTGTCTCTTTCTTTTATACTTCTCCCACTCAATTGCATTTTTTCCCTGCAAAAATCGTCCAAATGCCTCTCTCTTCTCTTTCACTAATACTCTTACTTCTTCATCCCACCACTCACTACCCTTTCTAAACAGCCCACCTCCCACTCTTCTCATGCCACAAGCATCTTTTGCGCAATCCATCACTGATTCCCTAAATACATCCCATTCCTCCCCCACTCCCCTTACTTCCATTGTTCTCACCTTTTTCCATTTTGTACACAGTCTCTCCTGATACTTCTTCACACAGGTCTCCTTCCCAAGCTCACTTACTCTCACCACCTTCTTCACCCCAACATTCACTCTTCTTTTCTGAAAACCCATACTAATCTTCACCTTAGCCTCCACAAGATAATGATCAGACATCCCTCCAGTTGCACCTCTCAGCACATTGACATCCAAAAGTCTCTCTTTCGCACGCCTGTCAATTAACACGTAATCCAATAACGCTCTCTGGCCATCTCTCCTACTTACATAAGTATACTTATGTATATCTCGCTTTTTAAACCAGGTATTCCCAATCATCAGTCCTTTTTCAGCACATAAATCTACAAGCTCTTCACCATTTCCATTTACAACACTGAACACCCCATGCATACCAATTATTCCCTCAACTGCCACATTACTCACCTTTGCATTCAAATCACCCATCACTATAACCCGGTCTCGTGCATCAAAACCGCTAACACACTCATTTAGCTGCTCCCAAAACACTTGCCTCTCATGATCTTTCTTCTCATGCCCAGGTGCATATGCACCAATAATCACCCACCTCTCTCCATCAACTTTCAATTTTACCCATATTAATCGAGAATTTACTTTCTTACATTCTATCACATACTCCCACAACTACTGTTTCAGGAGTATTGCTACTCCTTCCCTTGCTCTTGTCCTCTCACTAACCCCTGACTTCACTCCCCAGACATTTCCAAACCACTCTTCCCCTTTGCCCTTGAGCTTCGTTAACTTTTGTATGTTTTATATATGATCCAGTGACTTTAACTCCAGCCACCGTTGTAGACAGTCATATCCCTGATATGTGGACACCTGGAACGTTGTAGATATTTTATCATGAAGGTCCCAGTACTGTGTCCACGCCACACCCACCCCAACAAAGGGCGCCTGTGGACGACTATGACGAAGGGAGACTCTTCAAGCAAACCTTATCATAAGTTTACAAGGACGATCTCTTTGTGTTTTCTGTCATCCACTAAGGAATATTTGTCAAGCGTTTGATGTGTCCACAACTGTTTTATACCTTCGGAGTTATATTTCTTCCTCTTGTGTATCACTGATATTGACTCTCGGGTCGCCTGAGTTTCACTACAACGAAATTCGCAGACGTTACTAAAGGTGAAACGTAAGACGACGTCAGGTAATGAACAGATGCGACAACTTGACATAATTATCGTAAAATGGTATAATGGATTGTGTTCCTGCTTGTTTAATTCTTGCTTTGTTTGCATTAACATTAGTCTATCGATTTATAGACTATGGCTGGAGGTAACCATTGTCAACTCTTCATAATTAATGATGATCTGTGGTAGGTTTACTCCCTACACCCATCATCCTTCTTGGTTCCAAATCTATTTCAGGCCACCCAGACCACTGGTGCCTTGTGGATGTACCAATGTGACCCTATGTTCGTACAATTGTTCTTAAGCCCATTTCGTAGGCAGTGTTACCTCTGTGTTTTGTGAAAATTGTCTCCTTACCAGCGAGTATTGTAAGAAAATGGTTTAATAGTCTATCTTGCAACTGCATCAGCTACTACAGATAATCAGAAAGTGTAAACATTCAGCGGTTCATGAATGCCAAGCGGTTGTTCAAGCCAGGCAAAATGTGTGGATGACCTTGACGGAGTAAGCAATGTGTTGATGAAGTTATGGCCAGTGGTGTGGCGAGGGAGGGTCTGGGCAGGCAGGACACGATTGAGTGATGTTTCGTATCGTCAAGCCTCATTCCTTCCCTTGTCTATGTTTTACTTTTGATGACATTCATAGAGAATGCAGCTAAGGAGTTACGTTTTCTATACACAACATAGATGCTATTCGTTTTTACAAAATCGTAGTTTACTTGCAAACGGTAAAATCACTCATATGTAGCTTTGCCAGGTTTCCTCCTAAATTTGTTCTCCATATTAGATTCATCATACGTCAACGTAACAACTTAAAACAGAGATGATCATGAAGTACAAAGATTAAATATGATGAAAGGCTTTGATATTCTCGATCTAACAAATTCCCTAAGGCTAGATCTTCTAATCTAAGTCGTATTAATGGATGCAGTCTGGTGGGAAAACATTCTACCTTCACTGAGGCCAAGTGTTATTTGCTCAACCTAATTGTTAACATACAGACTGATGATTCCCCTGCAACTTCCATGGTATACACACTGACCAACTTGGCAAGTGGTACACCGAGTACAACGCCACACCTCCTGACTCCTTCCCAACCCACATGATGAAGGTCATGGACAACTTGTATGACCGCTACCTAACATTACCTGGACCCAAGATGACATTAAAAATTATTGATAAATTCTATCTTGCTTGAGAGAACAAAATCTTTAATACTAAAGAATGATGGAAAGAAAGAGCAAGATAATATCTTGGGGGATAAAGTGTGTCGATCACCACAGACAAAATTGAGGATACAACATAGAATAGAGAATTTGTATATGATGATGCTCTTGCCTCCTCTGACGTCCACATGTTATCCACATAAACACAGTACGTTACTACATACAGTAATATCAGTCGTAACAACACTATGTATGTAGTCGTGATTACCGTAACATGTGAGTGGCGAGATTGGATGACGTAACGTAACAATATCAGACTTCATCATTCTCAATAGTTTAGATGGATCATGTAATATTTAGCGTTGCTTCATGTTTTATCAGATGATAAAATGATGGCTGGTCTAATGACCTTCACAAGTCACTGGTCATTAAATCCCACACAGCAACCAACCACTCAGGATGACCAGGAGGGAGCCACCTGGTGCTGACCAAGTGTACCAGCCTGGTGGAGAGGATCAACTGCTCCACCTCAGGATAAGAGCTGCTCAAGTTCTGTAGTGAGGGACACTCCAAGTGGCATGTGAAACTACCAGTCTTAGTTATAAACTACCGCCCGGCTGGCCGGTGGGTGGGTGGCTGTGGCCAACATGAACCCAGGGGCTACACACACACACACACACACACACCGCCCACTGACCTGACCACCGGCCGGTGGGTGGCTGTGGCCAACATGAACCCAGGGGCTACACACACACACACACACACACACACAGAGCGGCGCCAGGCTGGAGGCGGGGCATCGTGACGTCACAGGCAAGTCCCTCCCCCCGCCAGATCCAAACATGTGTTGTGTCTGGTGATGGCGGTTCAAGATTTCCCACATTTATATTGATCTTTACATTATCATCCACTCCCAAAGTCACCTGGCATTCTTGTGTTTCAACAACAGACGTGATATATGCAACACCAGGCAAACATTGTACCATTATCTGATAGGTTAATTGGTGCACAATCAAGAACCAGTGAATTTCATCGCCGCCATAAGTAAGTAAGGAAGGTGACTTTAATGATGATAAATACGACCTGGTATGGCTGTGTCTACACACTACCGCCATCTGGTCAACATTGTACATACCAACATTTAAACTGTGACATTCAACCACAAGGTTTAAGGTCGTTCATGAAAACGCGAACTTAAAATCTATCCATTCAAATCTACCATTCATCAATAAACATTTAAACACCGTCATTTGAACGTAAACCTTCCAGCTGCGTTATTTTACCAGAGTCCTTTAAGATACGTCATATAAACACAAAACTTAGATGTACGTTAAGCTTGTGCAAACCATTATTGAAACTCAAACTTTTAAATTAGAATTGTAATGAAATTGCGAACTTTTAACTCTGTCAAATTACAGCTATTGTACAAAATGATTTACTTAATTGACAAATTTTAATGTCAGTTAATTTAACGATATCCTTTGTGGTTCATCTCTGAAACACAAATCTTTAAACTTTGTCTCTAGAACTGAACACAACCATTAAGTTTCATAACTGGAATGGAAATTTGGATAATCTATCAAAATTCGTCATATAACGCGAACTTTTAAATCCTTCCATTCAGTTGGGCCGTTACTTGCCTGGCTGCCATTCATAATATGTCCTTTTATATTGTATGTTGACTACGCTCTCATTCATTCGTCATTTGGATCGTCTCACTGATATTCCATTCATAAACTTCATTCCTAAAGCTTATTTTTGACGGCCATGTTGCTTCCTCAAGGTTTATAATTCTTTGTGTATTTAATAATAGAAGATTCAATGATATTTCTCGTGGTACTGGAATTAGAGTTAATAATGCCATCTCAGTTATTAACTCTAACTCAAGTAGAACGAGAAATATCATTGAATCTTCTATTACTGAATACACAAAGAATTATAATCTTAATATTTGTGATGGTCTATACAAATTGGATAACTTTAATGTTGATAAAATGTGTAAACAATTCACTTTCTTGTCCACATAATAAGTTTATGATACGCTTGTTGTCTGTCTTGGACAATCACATGTTTACCATATGGCGTCCTAGCTACGTCTCTTCGTTGTATATCAACTGACTGTTATATTTCTCTCTTGTGTCTCCCCTGATGATGTGAGTTTTACACGAAAGTGCACTTGGGAACTTATCGTGTTTATTTTCCCCGTGGACTCATAAGAATATACTTGATCACGTGCAAAATTGCGATCCTTTTCAATACACACACACACACACACACACACACACACACATATATATATATTTATATATTTATTTATTATACTTTGTCGCTGTCTCCCGCGTTTGCGAGGTAGCGCAAGGAAACAGACGAAAGAAATGGCCCCCCCCCCCAATACACATGTATATACATACGTCCACACACGCAAATATACATACCTACACAGCTTTCCATGGTTTACCCCAGACGCTTCACATGCCTTGATTCAATCCACTGACAGCACGTCAACCCCGGTATACCACATCGCTCCAATTCACTCTATTCCTTGCCCTCCTTTCACCCTCCTGCATGTTCAGGCCCCGATCACACAAAATCTTTTTCACTCCATCTTTCCACCTCCAATTTGGTCTCCCTCTTCTCCTCGTTCCCTCCACCTCCGACACATATATCCTCTTGGTCAATCTTTCCTCACTCATTCTCTCCATGTGCCCAAACCACTTCAAAACACCCTCTTCTGCTCTCTCAACCACGCTCTTTTTATTACCACACATCTCTCTTACCCTTACGTTACTCACTCGATCAAACCACCTCACACCACACATTGTCCTCAAACATCTCATTTCCAGTACATCCATCCTCCTGCGCACAACTCTATCCATAGCCCACGCCTCGCAACCATACAACATTGTTGGAACCACTATTCCTTCAAACATACCCATTTTTGCTTTCCGAGATAATGTTCTCGACTTCCACACATTCTTCAAGGCCCCCAGAATTTTCGCCCCCTCCCCCACCCTATGATCCACTTCCGCTTCCATGGTTCCATCCGCTGCCAGATCCACTCCCAGATATCTAAAACACTTCACTTCCTCCAGTTTTTCTCCATTCAAACTCACCTCCCAATTGACTTGACCCTCAACCCTACTGTACCTAATAACCTTGCTCTTATTCACATTTACTCTTAACTTTCTTCTTCCACACACTTTACCAAACTCAGTCACCAGCTTCTGCAGTTTCTCACATGAATCAGCCACCAGCGCTGTATCATCAGCGAACAACAACTTTCGATAATAAAGAATAGAAGAAGGAGCCAAGCTAGTAAATTTCGTCAAAGACATCTCTCTTTTCTAAACGCTGCCTCGCAAAGATTTTCATTAATTCAAATTGAAGAAACAGACGTATTTTCTATTGTCTGGTTAGCTCAGTGGTAGAGCGTGAGTCTTACACATTCAAAGTCGTGGGTTCGAGACCCACACCAGACATAATTTTTGTCTTTTTCTTTTTTCATTTTGTCCGCATCACATGTGTGCAACATTCAGTATCTTTGTCCAACGTTATAGTGAAGATCTTCACAATAAATTGTGCTTTTCGACCTTATCTGAAAGGGTCAGGTCCACCAAGACGTCCTTGAAATCTTCCAGAAGCTTCTGGCGATCCTCCTCCAACTGCTGGGCACATCAGAGTTAACATGGGCCGGACATCGGTTGTGGAACGACTTAATCTGCTTCCGGTAGTTAGCAGGGAGGATAATGAGGGCTCTGACCTCATACCAGGTCAGCTTAGTTCCAGTCTATTGCTTAGTTCCAATCTATTGCTTAGTTCCAGTCTATTACTTAGTTCCAGTCTATTGCAACGACAATAAAAAAGTAACTCATTTCTTCGTGGAAAATTGAGAGGAATACACGACAGCAACATGGAGATTTACTCTGTGGTTATTTTGCCGGCTAGTCGGCAACGGTCGGTCAAACACTATTTTGCCGTGGTAATCTCAGTGCTTCATATAATACTAAGTCCAAAAAAATCATATAATACTAAGTCCAAAAAAATGTTCTTGGGGGCGTAGCTCAGTGGTAGAGCACTCGCTTGGCATGCGAGAGGACCCGGGTTCAAACCCCGGCGCTTCCATTTTTGTTATTTGGGAAATTCAATGTTTTCAGTCTTATATATATATATATACATATATATATATATATATATATATATATATATATATATATATATATATATATATATATATATATATGTATATCGTCCGATCAGGGAAGTTAAGCAACGTTGGGTCTGGTTAGTACTTGGATGGGTGACCGTCTTGGAACACCAGATGCTGTTATCCCTGGGGATAGGGAAGAAAGTATACTTGCCTCGTATTCCCTGCGTGTCGTACAAGGCGACTAAAAGGGGAGGGAGCAGAAGGCCGGAAATCCTTTACTCTCATTTTCAATTTTTCAAAAGACGGAACAGAGAAGATATAAAGATATTGTAAAGATGTAACTAATATAAGATATAAGAATGAATGGAAGATACGGATGTAGCTGCAACAAGGAGTAATGAAGATTAAGGTGCAATGAAAATTATTCTGTAGTGAAGATAAATGTATATGTTAAAATTTTGTATTGAACATCAAGAAGTAATGATAATGATGAGAGTGTAGTGACGATGAGGGTTTAGTTAGGGAGTGGTGACAATTGCCTTTACAATGATGATAAGGAGGTAACACAATGAGGAACACAAACTTTCCAAAGCTACGTTCAAGTCAGACTTTGAACTAAGTTCGGTAAACAGAAGGATGATGTTAAGATGAGAGTGTAGTGAAGAAGAGTATAGTGATGATAAGGATATTGTCAAGATAGGTTGTAGTGAAGATACGAATGTAGTGAAGATACGAATTTAGTAGAGATGAGGGTTATTAAAGAGTAAAGTTTATTCAAAATGATTATGTAGTGAAGATAAGAACTACTTTTAGTGAACATCAGGGAGTGCAATGATGATGGTATGGTAGAAATAACGGTGTAGTGAAGAAGAGGGTATAGCGAAGATATATTTAGTGAAAATAAGCTAGTAGTGAAGATACACGTTAGTGAATATGAGGTTGCATTGATCTGATCCCCCAAATCCTCCAAACTACGTTCAAGGGCGGATCCAAAGCCAACCGAGAAGGCTATTTCTCTGTGTATTGTTAGTGGTGGTGGTGGTGTGTAGATGTGTGTAATCATCTATTTGCACTGTATTAGGAGGGAGTTTTACACTCGTGGGGCCCCGTGTAAGTACGTTGTTTGAGTGAGCGGGTAAAATCTAAAGCCTTCCTTGAAACCAGCTTAGTAAGATAAGGTCATATGAAGATGAGGTTGTAGTGAAGATTATAATAAGCCTTGCATAGTGAAGATAAAGGGATCAAGGAGAGGAGATGTAGTAAAGAAGATTATAGTGAACACAAAAGGATTCAAGCTACGTGCAGGGTCGGCCCCCGGGCTTGAACTTACATTTTAGGTCAAAGGCATCACCAGTACACCCCGGCCAGCATTAAAGTTTATCCGTACACACACACACACACGCACACACACACACACACACACACACACACACACACACACACACAGAAAGTAACTATTATTCAACAATGATTTCCCAAAAGCCATTTACCTCATATCCTTTTATTTCGATGCTGGAAAATGGCTAAATTTCGTCAAAGTGTTTGTTTGTCTTAGTAATTTATGATGATTTATTGATTCAAAAAAGTATTGGTATATCCGAAAACTATTTAGAATCCTTCAACATCTCTTAGCCATCTCACTACACTCTAAACACACATTGGCCATCTTGACTATTTC
>NW_027264834.1:0-11744 GCF_036320965.1 Panulirus ornatus
TAAATTTTTCAACCCCATTGGCCCCAAAGGCAATAGAAGGCATTAAGCATTTTAACAGTGAAAGAAACATAGGAGAAGCTTACTTGAACAAATTTGGAGAATGCATAAAGCTTGGTAAAAGAGAATTGCAGGTTGTGGCATCCAAAAATTAGAAAAATTGAAGGATTAACTAAATCCCCTTTGGCGTCTTCAAAGGCCTTTACAGGGGATAGTGGCATCTAAGGAAAGAGACAAATTAAAAGTTTACTTAAAAGACCGTTTAGGGTGCCAAAGGCATAACTTGCAGTAGGCATCCAAAAATAAAAAGACAATTTAAGCTTAGTTTAGAATCCCCTTTGGCGCACAAAGGCAATTAAGGGGAAATAGAGGCATCAAGCTTGGGAGAAGCATCTGCAAAGTACCTATAATGCACTTTGGGAATGCCAAAAGTTGAAGAATTATTTGGGCGATGCCAAAATCAAAAGAAATTGAAGGATTAAATTAAATCCCCTATTGGTCTTCAAAGGCCTTTACAGGGCAATAGTGCATCTAAGGGAAAGAAGATAAATTAAAGATTTTTTCAAAATCTTATGCCCGTATTTAGGATAGGGCAAAGTCCAATCAGTGCACGAGGCATTAAAAATTAAAAACAATTAAAGGTATTTCAATCCCCTTTGGAGCCGCCAAAGGCAATTAAGGGGCATAGAGCATCATAAGGGAAAAAACATTTAGGAAAGCTTACTTTAATGCCACTTTGGGATGCCAAAACAAGAAATTGGGTAGCAATCCAAAATTTGAAAAAATTAAGGATTAATAAATCCCCATTGGCGTTTCAAAGGCCTTACGTAATGTGGCATCAAGGGAAAGAGACAAATGAAGTTTACTTAAACTTTGGGTGCAAAGTCTAAAACCGTTTGCATGTGCATCCATAAAAAAAGCCTAAATTAAACGATTGTATTTAATCCCCTTGGCCGCCAAAGAGCAATTGAGGTCAATCATAAAAGGGAATAAAACATTTCGAAAGCTCTTTAACAAACATGGTATGCAAAGGGAAAGAACTTGGGAGACATCCAAAAATTAGGAATTAGGCCAATTAAATCCCTTTGGCTTTTAAAGCCTTTCAGGGACATGGCATCTAAGGGAAAGAGGCACTAATTAAAGTCTACTTAAATATCCCTTGGGGTGCCAAAGCCAAAAATGATGTGGCATCCAAAAATAAAAGACAAATTAAAGGTTTATTTAATCCCCTTTAGCAAATACAGGGAATTAGGGCTAAGGAAAAGGAAAAAACATTTGAAACTTACTTTAATGCCACTTTGGGGATCAAAGGCAAAGAATCATGAGATCAAAAATTAAGGAATTGAAGTTATCTAACTCCCCTTTGGCGCTTCAAAGGCTTAAGGGGAATATGGCATCTAGGAAAGACCTAATTAAAGTTTAATGAAAATTTGGGGTGCAAATCCAAATAGTGCATGGTGACAAATAAAATAATTTTTAAATCTTTGCCAAGGAATTAGGATAAGATAAAGAAGAAATGAAGCTTACTTTAAATGAAACAAATGTATTTACCTTTGGGCCCAAAATTAAGAGAAAAATAAGGAAAAAACTTTGGGTCTTTAAGCCTTTAGGGGAAAGGGCAGAAGGGGAGACCAAATTAAGAAAAAACGATCAATCAATCCTTTGCGTGTTCAAAGACTTAAAGGAATAGGATTGAACTGGACAAATCAATTACAGGGTTAGGGCAAAGAAACTTGCAGTACCAAAAATAAATGGAATGAAAGTTTAGTTAATCCTGGCACAAAGGAAAATGGGAAGATCTCAATCGTGGAGCTTCAAAGACCTTTAGCTGGGGATGCCAAAGGAAGGGAATTTTGAGATCAAATTTAGGGAATGAAAAATCTCCCCTTTGCGTCTTCAAAGTTTAAGAAAAAGAAAGAGTTTATTTAATTCCTTTCAAAGGCATTTAAGGGGCAAGAGGCATACAGGAAAGAACATTGAAAGTACTTTAATGCAATTGGGATCCAATTTAAAATCTTGGGGCCCAAATAATTAGAGGAAAATTGAAGGATAACTAAACCTTTGGCTCAAAGGCTCTTTACACGGGGATATGGATCTAAGGGAAAGACATAAGTTTAATTAAACCTTGGGGCAAGCCAAACATTAGGGGATCTAAAAATAAAAAGACAATTAACCTTTGCTTTAAATCCTTTCAGGGCCAAAGGCAATTAAGGGACATAAAAGATCTAAAAGGGAAGAAACATTAAAGTTACTTTGATGCCATTTGAGAAGCAACAATTAAGAGAATTTAAATGCCTGAAAATTAAGGAAAATTGAGGATTAATCATAATCTTGGGACTTCAAAGCTTACAGAGGAATATTGGATCTAAAGGAAAGAACAATTGCAAGTTACTAAAAAATTAATTGATGGCAATTACAATCCTTTGCCTTGGCATTCAAAGAAAAGGCATTAAAGTTAATTTTAAATCCCCTTACCAAAAATTACAGGGGTAGCAAGCTCAAAAAGGGAAAAAACATTAAAGTACTTAATGCAGTTTGGATCCAAACTTAGGATTGCAAGGAATACGAAAATTAGAGGAAAATTGAAGGATAATTAAATCCTTTGGGTCTTCTAAGGCCTTTCGGGGAAAGGCATTAATGGGAAGGACAAATTAAAGTTATTAAAAGAAATTTAGGGACCCAGGGTTCCAAACATTTCAGGTGCCGCCAAAGGCAATTACAGGGGCATAGAGGCATCATAAGGGATAGAAACATTTGGAAAGCTTACTTAATGCCTCTTTGGGATGCCAAATGTCAAGAGAATTGCGGTGAGGCATCAAAAATTTAGAGGAAAAATTGAAGGTTAATCTAAATCCCCTTTGGCGTCTTCAAAGGCTTTACAGGGAATAGTGGTATCTAAAGGGAAAGACCTAATTAAAAGTTTACTTAAAATACCTTTTGGGTGCCAAAGTCCAATACAGTTGCATGGTGGCATCCAAAAATAAAAAGATAAATTAAAGGTTTAGTTTAAATCCCCTTTGGCGCCGCCAAAGGCAATTACAGGGGCATAGAGGCATCAAAAGGGAAAGAAACATTTCGAAAGCTTACTTTGATGCCACTTTGGGGATGCCAAAGGGCAAGAGAATTGCGTGGAGACATCCAAAAATTTAGAGGAAAATTGAAGGATTAATCTAAATCCCCTTTGGCGTCTTCAAAGGCCTTTACAGGGGAATAGTGGCATCTAAAGGGAAAGACCCTAATTAAAAGTTTACTTAAAATACCCTTTGGGGGTGCCAAAGTCCAATACAGTTGCATGGTGGCATCCAAAAATAAAAAGACAAATTAAAGGTTTATTTTAAATCCCCTTTGGCGCCGCCAAAGGCAATTACAGGGGCATAGAGGCATCAAAAGGGAAAGAAACATTTGGAAAGCTTACTTTAATGCCACTTTGGGGATGCTAAAGGGCAAGAGAATTGAATGGACGCATCGAAAAATTTAGAGGAAAATTGAAGGATTAATCTAACTCCCCTTTGGCGTCTTCAAAGGCCTTTACAGGGGAATAGTGGCATCTGAAGGGAAAGAGAAAAATTAAAAGTATACTTAAAAGACCGTTTAGGGGTGCCAAAGTCCAATACCTTTGCATGGTGGCATCCAAAAATAAAAAGACAAATTAAAGCTTTAGTTTAAATCCCCTTTGGCGCCGCCAAAGGCAATTACAGGGGCATAGAGGCATCAAAAGGGAAAGAAACATTTGAAAGCTTACTTTAATGCCACTTTGGGGATGCCAAAGGGCAAGAGAATTGCGTGGAGGCATCCAAAAATTTAGAGGAAAATTGAAGGATTAATCTAAATCCCCTTTGGCGTCTTCAAAGGCCTTTACAGGGGAATAGTGGCATCTGAAGGGAAAGAGACTAATTAAAATTTTACTTAAAAGACCGTTTGGGGTGCCAAAGTCCAATACAGTTGCATGGTGGCATCCAAAAATAAAAAGACAAATTAAAGGTTTATTTTAAATCCCCTTTGGCGCCGCCAAAGGCAATTACAGGGGCATAGAGGCATCAAAAGGGAAAGAAACATTTGGAAAGCTTACTTTAATGCCACTTTGGGGATGCCAAAGGGCAAGAGAATTGCGTGGAGCATCCAAAAATTTAGAGGAAAATTGAAGGATTAATCTAAATCCCCTTTGGCGTCTTCAAAGGCCTTTACAGGGGAATAGTGGCATCTGAAGGGAAAGAGACAAATTAAAAGTTTACTTAAAAGACCGTTTAGGGGTGCCAAAGTCCAATACCTTTGCATGGTGGCATCCAAAAATAAAAAGACAAATTAAAGATTTAGTTTAAATCCCCTTTGGCGCCGCCAAAGGCAATTACAGGGGCATAGAGGCATCAAAAGGGAAAGAAACATTTCGAAAGCTTACTTTAATGCCACTTTGGGGATGCCAAAGGGCAAGAAAATTGCGTGGAGACATCCAAAAATTTATAGGAAAATTGAAGGATTAATCTAAATCCCCTTTGGCGTCTTCAAAGGCCTTTACAGGGGAATAGTGGCATCTAAAGGGAAAGACCGTAATTAAAAGTTTACTTAAAATACCCTTTGGGGGTGCCAAAGTCCAATACAGTTGCATGGTGGCATCCAAAAATAAAAAGACAAATTAAAGGTTTATTTTCAATCCCCTTTGGCGCCGCCAAAGGCAATTACAGGGGCATAGAGGCATCAAAAGGGAAAGAAACATTTGGAAAGCTTACTTTAATGCCACTTTGGGGATGCTAAAGGGCAAGAGAATTGCATAGACGCATCGAAAAATTTAGAGGAAAATTGAAGGATTAATCTAACTCCCTTTGGCGTCTTCAAAGGCCTTTACAGGGGAATAGTGGCATCTGAAGGGAAAGAGACAAATTAAAAGTTTACTTAAAAGACAGTTTAGGGGTGCCAAAGTCCAATACCTTTGCATGGTGGCATCCAAAAATAAAAAGATAAATTAAAGATTTAGTTTAAATCCCCTTTGGCGCCGCCAAAGGCAATTACAGGGGCATAGAGGCATCAAAAGGGAAAGAAACATTTCGAAAGCTTACTTTGATGCCACTTTGGGGATGCCAAAGGGCAAGAAAATTGCGTGGAGACATCCAAAAATTTAGAGGAAAATTGAAGGATTAATCTAAATCCCCTTTGGCGTCTTCAAAGGCCTTTACAGGGGAATAGTGGCATCTAAAGGGAAAGACCCTAATTAAAATTTTACTTAAAATACCCTTTGGGGGTGCCAAAGTCCAATACAGTTGGCTGGTGGCATCCAAAAATAAAAAGACAAATTAAATGTTTATTTTAAATCCCCTTTGGTGCCGCCAAAGGCAATTACAGGGGCATAGAGGTATCAAAAGGGAAAGAAACATTTGGAAAGCTTACTTTAATGCCACTTTGGGGATGCTAAAGGGCAAGAGAATTGAATGGACGCATCGAAAAATTTAGAGGAAAATTGAAGGATTAATCTAACTCCCCTTTGGCGTCTTCAAAGGCCTTTACAGGGGAATAGTGGCATCTGAAGGGAAAGAGAAAAATTAAAAGTATACTTAAAAGACAGTTTAGGGGTGCCAAAGTCCAATACCTTTGCATGGTGGCATCCAAAAATAAAAAGACAAATTAAAGCTTTAGTTTAAATCCCCTTTGGCGCCACCAAAGACAATTACAGGGGCATAGAGGCACCAAAAGGGAAAGATACATTTGCAAAGCTTACCTTAATGCCTCTTTGGGGATGCCAAAGTGCAAGGGAATTGCGTGGAGGCATCCAAAATCTTAGAGGAAAATTGAAGGATTAATCTAAATCCCCTTTGGCGTCTTCAAAGGCCTTTACAGGGGAGTAGTGGCATCTGAAGGGAAAGAGATAAATTAAAATTTTATATAAAAGACCGTTTAGGGGTGCCAAAGTCCAATACAGCTGCACGGAGGCATCCAAAATTAAAAAGACAAATTAAAGGTTTATTTTCAATCCCCTTTGGCGCCGCCAAAGGTAATTACAGGGGCATAGAGGCATCATAAGGGAAAGAAACATTTGGAAAGCTTACTTTAATGCCACTTTGGGGATGCCAAAGGTCAAGAGAATTGCGGTGAGGCATCCAAAAATTTAGAGAAAAATTGAAGGATTAATCTAAATGCCCTTTGGCGTCTTCAAAGGCCTTTACAGGGTAATAGTGGCATCTGAAGGGAAAGAGACATATTCAAAGTTTACTTAATAGACCGTTTTGGGGTGCCCAAGTCTAATACCTTTGCATGGTGGCATCCAAAAATAAAAAGACAAATTAAAGATTTTTTTAAATCCCCTTTGGTGCCGCCAAAGGCAATTGCAGGGGCATAGAAGCATCAAAAGGGAAAGAAACATTTGGAAAGCTTACTTTAATGCCACTTTGGGGATGCCAAAGGGCAAGAGATTTGCGTGGAGAAATCCAAAAATTTAGAGGAAAATTGAAGGATTAATCTAAATCCCCTTTGGCGTCTTCAAAGGCCTTTGCAGGGGAATAGTGGCATCTAAAGGGAAAGACCGTAATTAAAAGTTTACTTAAAATACCCTTTGGGGGTGCCAAAGTCCAATACAGTTGCATGGTGGCATCCAAAAATAAAAAGACAAATTAAAGGTTTATTTTCAATCCCCTTTGGCGCCGCCAAAGGCAATTACAGGGGCATAGAGGCATCAAAAGGGAAAGAAACATTTGGAAAGCTTACTTTAATGCCACTTTGGGGATGCTAAAGGGCAAGAGAATTGAATAGACGCATCGAAAAATTTAGAGGAAAATTGAAGGATTAATCTAACTCTCCTTTGGCGTCTTCAAAGGCCTTTACAGGGGAATAGTGGCATCTGAAGGGAAAGAGAAAAATTAAAAGTATACTTAAAAGACAGTTTAGGGGTGCCAAAGTCCAATACCTTTGCATGGTGGCATCCAAAAATAAAAAGATAAATTAAAGATTTAGTTTAAATCCCCTTTGGCGCCGCCAAAGGCAATTACAGGGGCATAGAGGCACGAAAAGGGAAAGAAACATTTCGAAAGCTTACTTTGATGCCACTTTGGGGATGCCAAAGGGCAAGGAAATTGCGTGGAGGCATCCAAAAATTTATAGGAAAATTGAAGGATTAATCTAAATCCCCTTTGGCGTCTTCAAAGGCCTTTACAGGGGAGTAGTGGCATCTAAGGGAAAGACCTAATTAAAATTTTACTTAAAAGACCGTTTAGGGGGTGCCAAAGTCCAATACAGTTGCACGGTGGCATCCAAAAATAAAAAGACAAATTAAAGGTTTATTTTCAATCCCCTTTGGAGCCGCCAAAGGCAATTACAGGGGCATAGAGGCATCAAAAGGGAAAGAAACATTTGGAAAGCTTACTTTAATGCCACTTTGGGGATGCTAAAGGTCAAGAGAATTGCGGTGACGCATCCGAAAAATTTAGAGGAAAATTGAAGGATTAATCTAAATCCCTTTGGCGTCTTCAAAGGCCTTTACAGGGGAATAGTGGCATCTGAAGGGAAAGAGACAAATTAAAAGTTTACTTAAAAGACAGTTTAGGGGTGCCAAAGTCCAATACAGTTGCATGGTGGCATCCAAAAATAAAAAGATAAATTAAAGGTTTATTTTAAAACCCCTTTGTTGCCGCCAAAGGCAATTACAGGGGCATAGAGGCATCATAAGGGATAGAAACATTAGGAAAGCTTACTTTAATGCCTCTTTGGGGATGCCAAAGGTCAAGAGAATTGCGGTGAGGCATCCAAAAATTTAGAGAAAAATTGAAGGTTTAATCTAAATCCCCTTTGGCGTCTTCAAAGGCCTTTACAGGGGAATAGTGGTATCTAAAGGGAAAGACCCTAATTAAAAGTTTACTTAAAATACCCTTTGGGGGTGTCCAAAGTCCAATACAGTTGCATGGTGGCATCCTAAAAATATAAAGATAAATTAAAGGTTTATTTTAAAACCCCTTTGTTGCCGCCAAAGGCAATTACAGAGGCATAGAGGCATCATAAGGGATAGAAACATTAGGAAAGCTTACTTTAATGCCTCTTTGGGGATGCCAAAGGTCAAGAGAATTGCGGTGAGGCATCAAAAATTTAGAGAAAAATTGAAGGATTAATCTAAATCCCTTTGGCGTCTTCAAAGGCCTTTACAGGGGAATAGTGGCATCTGAAGGGAAAGAGACAAATTAAAAGTTTACTTAAAAGACCGTTTAGGGGTGCCAAAGTCTAATACCTTTGCATGGTGGCATCCAAAAATAAAAAGACAAATTAAAGATTTAGTTTAAATCCCCTTTGGCGCCGCCAAAGGCAATTACAGGGGCATAGAGGCATCAAAAGGGAAAGAAACATTTCGAAAGCTTACTTTAATGCCACTTTGGGGATGCCAAAGGGCAAGAGAATTGCGTGGAGACATCCAAAAATTTAGAGGAAAATTGAAGGATTAATCTAAATCCCCTTTGGCGTCTTCAAAGGCCTTTACAGGGGAATAGTGGCATCTAAAGGGAAAGACCCTAATTAAAAGTTTACTTAAAATACCCTTTGGGGGTGCCAAAGTCCAATACAGTTGCATGGTGGCATCCAAAAATAAAAAGACAAATTAAAGGTTTATTTTCAATCCCCTTTGGCGCCGCCAAAGGCAATTACAGGGGCATAGAGGCATCAAAAGGGAAAGAAACATTTGGAAAGCTTACTTTAATGCCACTTTGGGGATGCTAAAGGGCAAGAGAATTGAATGGACGCACCGAAAAATTTAGAGGAAAATTGAAGGATTAATCTAACTCCCCTTTGGCGTCTTCAAAGGCCTTTACAGGGGAATAGTGGCATCTGAAGGGAAAGAGAAAAATTAAAAGTTTACTTAAAAGACAGTTTAGGGGTGCCAAAGTCCAATACCTTTGCATGGTGGCATCCAAAAATAAAAAGACAAATTAAAGCTTTAGTTTAAATCCCCTTTGGCGCCACCAAAGGCAATTACAGGGGCATAGAGGCACCAAAAGGGAAAGAAACATTTGCAAAGCTTACCTTAATGCCACTTTGGGGATGCCAAAGGGCAAGAGAATTGCGTGGAGGCATCCAAAAATTTATAGGAAAATTGAAGGATTAATCTAAATCCCCTTTGGCGTCTTCAAAGGCCTTTACAGGGGAATAGTGGCATCTAAAGGGAAAGACCGTAATTAAAAGTTTACTTAAAATACCCTTTGGGGGTGCCAAAGTCCAATACAGTTGCATGGTGGCATCCAAAAATAAAAAGACAAATTAAAGGTTTATTTTAAATCCCCTTTGGCGCCGCCAAAGGCAATTACAGGGGCATAGAGGCATCAAAAGGGAAAGAAACATTTGGAAAGCTTACTTTAATGCCACTTTGGGGATGCTAAAGGGCAAGAGAATTGAATGGACGCATCGAAAAATTTAGAGGAAAATTGAAGGATTAATCTAACTCCCCTTTGGCGTCTTCAAAGGCCTTTACAGGGGAATAGTGGCATCTGAAGGGAAAGAGAAAAATTAAAAGTATACTTAAAAGACAGTTTAGGGGTGCCAAAGTCCAATACCTTTGCATGGTGGCATCCAAAAATAAAAAGATAAATTAAAGATTTAGTTTAAATCCCCTTTGGCGCCGCCAAAGGCAATTACAGGGGCATAGAGGCATCAAAAGGGAAAGAAACATTTCGAAAGCTTACTTTAATACCACTTTGGGGATGCCAAAGGGCAAGAGAATTGCGTGGAGACATCCAAAAATTTAGAGGAAAATTGAAGGATTAATCTAAATCCCCTTTGGCGTCTTCAAAGGCCTTTACAGGGGAATAGTGGCATCTAAAGGGAAAGACCCTAATTAAAATTTTACTTAAAATACCCTTTGGGGGTGCCAAAGTCCAATACAGTTGCATGGTGGCATCCAAAAATAAAAAGACAAATTAAAGGTTTATTTTAAATCCCCTTTGGCGCCGCCAAAGGCAATTACAGGGGCATAGAGGCATCATAAGGGAAAGAAACATTTGGAAAGCTTACTTTAATGCCACTTTGGGGATGCAAAGGTCAAGAGAATTGCGGTGAGGCATCCAAAAATTTAGAGAAAAATTGAAGGATTAATCTAAATCCCCTTTGGCGTCTTCAAAGGCCTTTACAGGGTAATAGTGGCATCTGAAGGGAAAGAGACAAATTAAAAGTTTACTTAAAAGACCGTTTAGGGGTGCCAAAGTCTAATACCTTTGCATGGTGGCATCCAAAAATAAAAAGACAAATTAAAGATTTAGTTTAAATCCCCTTTGGTGCCGCCAAAGGCAATTGCAGGGGCATAGAAGCATCAAAAGGGAAAGAAACATTTGGAAAGCTTACTTTAATGCCACTTTGGGGATGCCAAAGGGCAAGAGATTTGCGTGGAGAAATCCAAAAATTTAGAGGAAAATTGAAGGATTAATCTAAATCCCCTTTGGCGTCTTCAAAGGCCTTTGCAGGGGAATAGTGGCATCTAAAGGGAAAGACCGTAATTAAAAGTTTACTTAAAATACCCTTTGGGGGTGCCAAAGTCCAATACAGTTGCATGGTGGCATCCAAAAATAAAAAGACAAATTAAAGGTTTATTTTCAATCCCCTTTGGCGCCGCCAAAGGCAATTACAGGGGCATAGAGGCATCAAAAGGGAAAGAAACATTTGGAAAGCTTACTTTAATGCCACTTTGGGGATGCTAAAGGGCAAGAGAATTGAATAGACGCATCGAAAAATTTAGAGGAAAATTGAAGGATTAATCTAACTCTCCTTTGGCGTCTTCAAAGGCCTTTACAGGGGAATAGTGGCATCTGAAGGGAAAGAGAAAAATTAAAAGTATACTTAAAAGACAGTTTAGGGGTGCCAAAGTCCAATACCTTTGCATGGTGGCATCCAAAAATAAAAAGATAAATTAAAGATTTAGTTTAAATCCCCTTTGGCGCCGCCAAAGGCAATTACAGGGGCATAGAGGCATGAAAAGGGAAAGAAACATTTCGAAAGCTTACTTTGATGCCACTTTGGGGATGCCAAAGGGCAAGAAAATTGCGTGGAGACATCCAA
The DNA here is from genome assembly GCF_036320965.1 of Panulirus ornatus. NCBI lineage: Eukaryota > Metazoa > Arthropoda > Malacostraca > Decapoda > Palinuridae > Panulirus > Panulirus ornatus. Next base: position 11,005 of record NW_027264834.1, read on the forward strand.
AAATTTAGAGGAAAATTGAAGGATTAATCTAAATCCCCTTTGGCGTCTTCAAAGGCCTTTACATTGATATAGTGGCATCTAAAGGGAAAAGACAATTAAAATTTTACTTATAATACCCTTTGGGGGTGCCAAAGTCCATACAGTTGGCTGGTGGGCATCCCTAAAATAAAAAGACAAATTAAATGTTTTATTTAAATCCCCTTTGGCGCCGCCAAGGAAATACAGGAGAATAGAGGCATCTAAAGGGAAAGTTAAATTTGCAAAGCTTACCCTTAATGCCTCTTTGGGGTTGCCACAAACTTGTACAAGAGAATTGCGTGGAGGCATCCAAAAATTTAGAGATAAAATTGAAAGGATTTATCTAAATCCCTTGGCGGTCTTCAAAGGCCTTAACAGGGGAGAGTAGTGGCATCCTGATAATGGGAAAGAGTTAAATTAAAATTTTATATAAAAGACCGTTTAACGGGTGCCAAAGTCTACTACAGTGCACGGAGGCATCCAAAAGATTAAAAGACAAATTAAAGGTTTATTTTAAATCCCTTGGCGCCGCATAGGTAATTACAGGGGCATAGAAGGCATCAAAAGGAAAGGAAACATTTGAAAGGTTACTTTTAATTCACTTTGGGGATGCAAGGGCAGAGGAAAAAAAATTGCCTGGACGCATCGAAAAATTTAGAGGAAAATTGAAGGATTAATCTAACTCTCCTTTGGCGTCTTCAAAGGCCTTTACAGGAGGGATT